>NC_081413.1:212500717-212807800 GCF_030272615.1 Cryptomeria japonica
GCATCGGATTGGTCGATGATGCCATGCCCGTCGAAAATTCGACAATCCAATGGACTCTGCCGACGGTCAAAGAAGTCATTGATCGAAAGCTTGGTATTCATTGTAATTCTGACAATGATCATTTTTATAAAAAAAAAATATAAAAGAGCCATCGAAGGAATGAAGTTCTTTCAATTTGTTTTAAATCCTAAGGGGTTCAGGGTTTAGATTTTAAGTCGCTTCAATACCTGAGAAAAACCCTTTTGGTTTCTAATTTGGCGTTACTTTATTCACTTAAGCAATGGGTCCATTTATCATAAAAGTGTTCTCCCCTTGTCATTTACCTAGGCCGTCCCTTTAAATATTTTATTCTTGTTCGCTTTTAATCTGCCTTTTCTAATGTCCGTCGGGCCTTATAAGTATCATGCGATTTTCTATTGATTTGGCGGCCCGCGTTGATTTGCGACCAAAAAGTGATCGAAACTTAGTTTCCGCGAAGTAGCGAAAGGCAAAGGTGGACCCGACATATAGGTTTGGACCAAAGCTAAACATCGATCAAGTTTCATCTGATCAGATGGACAACATGGTTTCGTGAGATCAAGCTGAACGTGTTTTAACCTTTCGCGAAGTGGCGAAAGGGTTTGGTGGGTCCCAGAGATAAGCGGTCTTCTTTGGTTAAAGAATGATTGGGTTGGAAAAAGATCAATGGCTCGCGTTGATTCGCAGTCGCAAGCCAAACGAAGTATAATGTTCATGAAGTCGCGAAAGACAGGTGGAATTCACATGGAGGTGTGATGTGGCATAATAGCTGCTGCTTTTTGTAGAGCTCAATAGCGATGTGTTGAATGCCATGTGGCTCTAAAAGTGGTGGAGGGCCTACCTAAGGTGTAACCAGTAGTTATGTGGGAATAGTAAAAGGGAACATGTGGCGGATTAATGGTGGAAACAAAAGGAGTTTATTAACCGACTACCATGTGGCATTTATTAACCAAAGAAAAAGTGGGGTAAGTAATTCCCGGGTAAAGGGCCCACTTAAAAGGCATTCATCTCAAGATTGATCCAATGCTTCTCATTTTTTCATGGCCCTGAGATGCCCATAGCTTAACCTCAGCGAAATGGCAAAAATCATTAGCCGTCAAGATGAGGCGCGGTTAATTAAAAGGATTGACGGTCTCGGTTGGAGTTAAAGGCCGAGTGATTTGAGTTTGATCTAACGCTTGGCGTGGCCTCGCGAAGGAAAAGTGAATGACTATTAAAGTCCGCAAAGTGGCAAAAAGGAGGTAGGGCCCGACACTAATGGGCTAATGGTTGACTGCCATGTGGTGTTTATTAACCGAAGAACAAGTGGGGTAAGTAATTCCTGGGTAAAGGGCCCACTTAAAAGGCATTCATCTCAAGATTGATCCAATGCTTCTCATTGTTTCATGGCCCTAACATGCCCGCAACTTAACCTCAGCGAAATGGTGAAAACTGTTAGCCGTCGAGATGAGGCGCGGTGAATTAAAAGGATTGACGGTCCCGATTGGAGTTAAAGGCTGGGTGATTTGAGTTTGATCTAACGCTTGGCGTAGCCTCGCGAAGGAAAAGTGAATGACTATTAAATTCCACGAAGTGGCGAAAAGGAGGTAGGGCCTGACACTAAAGCAAAGAGATCAAACGGAGATAAAGGTGATGCAAGTTCTCATGATCCAATGGCCGGTGTTATCTCGTGAAAGAAAAGAGCACGGGTTTTATGTTCTGCAAAATAGCGAAAGAGTGAAACGGAGGAAAGACTTAGAGGAATTATGACCCATTGGAGCCAGTTTTGAATTTGATTTGGCAAATTCAATTCTGAAAAGAAGGTCGAAGCATGCAGAGTTAATTTCTAAAACTTAAATGCCAACTTGCCCTTTTTGAGTCTGCATCAACTTGATTGCTAAGTATTGTTTCATCGAAGTTTGTTGCAGGGCGAATTGTTGCAAAGCAATTTTCTTCAGACAGATAATCAGGTTTCTTGTGCTTTTCTTGATAACTCTTGGTTTGTTCTCAAATACTGCTGTGTGAATTACTTCACTAGAGGTTTGTGCTAGTTGCTAGTGGTATAATTGTTTGACCAATATGACACCCAGAAGAGAATTGACAGGGAAGGTGAATTACCAAGACCGAAATATCTATGATGATTTTTTAGAGAAATTAACCATGTCCACCAATGCTAGGCTAAAGCCAAAGAGCTAGTACCTAAGAACCCTCGTCTAAAAATTGGAGATGGCCTTTATGATAAGGGTAATTGGTTGAGGGACCCTAAAATAGGATTGTCAGGCTTAGGACTCTTCAAAGTCAGTTTTGGGCAGAGGAATTCCCCAACTCCTTTGAATGGCATATGGGAGCAAGATGAAGGAAAGCTTGTGGTCCCAGGTGTTTTTATGGATGTAGATCTGTTAGCCCCGATTGTACAGAATTATGACTCTATGGAAAGATGCATCAGGAACATAAAGGGATCAGTCTTGATTGAGATAAATGAAAATGAATTTAGGAAAGTGTTTAAACTCAGTGAGTCCTCCAATTTGTTAGAACCTATTGACTTTGAGTCGTTAGCCCAGGTTTACAACACACAAAGGGATCATCTTAGCAGTGGCCCATTGAAAGAATTCTTTGTAAAGATAGGGGGGTTAATAGTTTTAGGCCCCAGCACAATGGAACCATTCTCTCTCAACCTATTCACTCTGAGAGCTAAGGGTATGTATTGGGCATTATGCCAGATTTTTGGAGAGGATGCTGAAAAGAATATGCCAACCCATTATATGTTAATGATTGCACAAATTCTAAACCCCTCCCTAGCAATAACATTTGATTATGCCTCATACCTTGCTAATGCAATTCATAAAGGGCTAGTAGGAATAAAAAATGGTAAGGTGGATAGGCCATTTGGATGGTACTTCATGTTAATGCATATGTTTCTATTCAAAGGGGCTAATTATTTTGGAAAGGAGATGGACTTGATTAAGTTCAAGGATAAAGAGGAGATGCCAATGCAATTGTGGAGTACTTTTCTATCTTGGGATAGAGAAGATGCAAGTTATTTAAAGTTTGATAGATGCTTTGCATCTAAAATTAGGATTCTTCTATGCAGAGAAAAACCTAGAATTCCTAAGGCTCTTTTGGAGTTTCTCAGACCAAGGGAGTTTGCAGAGGATATCAAGATTGTTCACAATTCGGGAGACATATATTTGTACCCTGTGTCTATTGTTTTTAGAGTGTTTGGATTTAGAGGCACCCCCTTTTTACTACCTTATCAGGTCCCATTGAAGATAGGGATTACAGAAGTCCTGAGACAAATTGGGGGAGTACAAGAAGCAGAGCTAACCAATAGAGGTAAAGGGACTATTTTCCCAACTATTACCATGGCTCACCATTTTGTGATCACTAAGGGTGGATGGAGATTTTTTGAAGAATTCTTTAAGCCATATAGGCTGTCTACTATAGTGTCAAGATGTGCAGACCTCGAGGATTTTTTCAATGGCATGTTTAGAAAAAGAGCAGTGTGCAAAGGTAGGCCACATCAATTTCAGTTCCTAGAAGATCTGATTAGAAATGAATTCAGCTTAGATGAGAAAGAACTGAGGAAGGAGAAGTGGGTGGCATATAAGAAAGCCCTTGATTTTATCCATCAATTTGACATTGGCTATGACCCCCTTTCTAGCTTCAATCCATTTGAGGAGAAAATAAAATTCATGATTCTTTATTTTGAAGATCTCATGCAGACCTTAAAAGAAAAGAGGGAGGCCATAATGCAAAATGAGCCTGATAAGGCTAAGATGGTATTGGCTAAGCCTGTCTTTGCTAGAGATATCCCACCTGGTGACTATGTAATGCACAAAAGGTCAAAGTACACTATGATAATGCCAGTGACAGGTGAGCCTTCCACTTCAAAAGGGAAGAGGAAAATTGAAGATGTCATTGACATCTAGGATTCCCCTAAGAAGCAGAGAGTGGGAAAGGAAATTGAAACTAATGAGCCTCAATATTCTCCATCTCAGTCTCTTATCCACATTGGAGATGAACAAGCTGTGGCTGAATAATTATTGCAATTAGGGAGTCTTGGTGAGATTGCCTATACCTATGAGGAGACCCAAGAGGGGATGCCCGAAGAGCCACCTAATGTTGAAATGGATTTGACTGATGGTGAGTTAAAGGGCCAAGAAATGGACCTTATTGTTAAGAAAGCTAGTGAAGAATTCCTAGCTAATAGTAATTTTGTCACATTAGGAGCTTTTATACCACTTCTATGGAAGCAAAATATTGATCAATTCAAGACTAGATGTGAACAAAGGAAAAGTGAACAACCTCTTAAAAATACAACTCAGGTAGAAGAAGAGGTTAAGCAAGAAATGATGGAGGAGTTAAAAGCAATCACCCCTGAGAAAGGAAGAGAAATGGTAGCAAAGGCTGGTGTGTTGATTCTCCCTGAATGGGATATAGCTAATGCCTTAGTGCTTGATGTAGTGAGGAAAGAAACAAAGCCTATGGAAGGAGTGACATTCATCAAGGATAATGTTTCTCTTGTCATGTGGTCTTTAAAGAAGGATGAAAACAAAAGAAGGAAGGATGCATCAAATTCTAGCTTCTTAGGAGGCATGATAGTTAAAAGAGTCCAAGACACAGGGGTAGTGGAAGCTGCAAGCACAATCCTAGAGACTGCAACATTCAGTGTTGCAGTGGTAGAGAAAGAGGGACAAGAAAAGGCTAATCTCCAATTGAAGTTGGAGACTATTTTAAAAGCTTACAATGATGCTAAAGAAGGAATAGCCAACAGAGACAACATAATTGCTAAACTCCAGAGTCAACTGGCAGGTCAATATCATCCCAATGGACCTTCTACACTCATGATAGCCTTCTCTCCAGCAACACACCCTCCTACTAGTCCCATCATTGAATATCCCCCTTCTCCTATACCTTTTAGTTCCCAATTACCTAAAAATGTCCAAAATGAGTTGGAAAAATTGAAAAAAGCTTAGACATTGTATGCAAACAAATATGAGGAGAAGGTGAAAGCCACCATCTTGAAGTTTGTTGAATCAGTCAAAACCTCCAATGTATACATAAATATGAAGAGGATTCTTGAGATTTTGATCAAATTTAGAGAAGAAGAAGCCACTTTGGAACCAATCCTGAATAAGTGGGTGCCTAGAGGTAAAGAGTTAGAGCTCATGTGTTCTTCCCATGCAGATGCAGAAGAGAATGACAATATAAGTTCCACATGTGAGTTTATAAAAGAGATGAATATTATTTTAGTGGAAGGAGCAGGTATAAAAAGAAAAGCCCAACTTTATAGGAAAGAATATTCAAATCATAAATTTGAAATGTTTCCAGGAGGTTTCATTGGTCTTGTCTAGCTAAAGGAAGAGAAGACTTGGTTAAAGGAGATGGACCACAATTTGTCCCTAAGGATCAATCAAATTATTAGTACCGATGACACATCCTTATTTGTCCAAACAATTGAGGAAATTGAAAAAGTGAAATCTCATTATGGTTTCATAGAAACAGAGATTGGGCATGTACAAGTCACTTGGAAGCAGCTAGAAGATATGAAATAGAAGATTGCTAGTTTTACTTGGCCTGGTGATGATGTGTATCAGAAGTGGAAAGATAAGTATATGGGATAGAAAGAAGATGCTCAGGAGCAGTTACAGGAGGTTGCAACAGAACAACAAGCAGAGGAAGCCGCAAATGCTGAAAAGGACTTATAACCGCTTCTTGAAAATGACCGGTTGTTTGTAACAAACTTTCTTTTGAAGGGTCCAAAGCTTGTATGCATCCATACTATTATAAATGGATACCAGGACTCCTAAAAAAACAATCGCAAGTAATTCTAAGAAAACGATGCAGAAATTTATTTGAGTTTTTTTCTAGTCTTATGGAGAATACTCTGAGTTTTGTAATATTTTCTCAAAATTAATAACAATATAAAAACTATCAACTTTTGAGCCTAAATTTTGTGTTGTCTTTTGGTCTACTTGCAAATATTTACTATTTTCAATATGAGTAATCTAGGGTTATTCATTTGAGTATGGATTGTATGGAATATAAAGACTCTATAGCCCAAACAGCGAAGAAAGGCACTGGTCATCTATAGAATACAATAAATAATCTTAGTTTGTAGCCCTATAGCATCATAATGCAATCCTTGACCAAGTATGCATACAAGAAACATCTAGTTCTATTAAGGCACAAGCATCAAAGTCAGAGGTTATGACAACTAGTGAAAAGCATCAAGAACAAAAAGTTTAGTTCCATCCTTCTAATTTTTTCACTATCACTTCCATCCTCCGAGTCAGATGCCCTTGCCCTTTTCTTTCTTCTTGTTTTTTCATACTCATTGTCATGCTTTGAATTATTTTTCTTTCTTGGTGACTCCTTACTGCTCTCACTGTCAGTTTCACTCGTAGAATCTAAGTCTGATGTATCAGAATCTGACAAACCTGCTAAACTAGAAGAATCGTCATTACAAGCCTTGGCATATTCTTCAAATACTCACGTAAACTCTCAGTGATACCACCAAGACCAATAGAAGTAAAGAAATTGATAGAAAACCCTGAATTTTTGGGATTGTCCTTTGGAGAAATTGAATCAAAAGACTCCTGCATTGTTGGATCATTCAACCTTTCATTAAGCAATAATATACCAAGCTTCTCTGCCAGCTCCTGTAAGAGAATCTTTATAAAAATACAGGAAGAGGAAGTAGTATCTTCCTCTGTCTCACGTATATAAGCAAGACAATGCCATGGAAGAGCATCTGTGCCAAGTAAGTGGGCAAAAAACTTTGCAACATTACGCAGTTTATTTGTTTCAAGTTTGTGTATCATAGAATACTGTTGTACAAAACACTTATCAAAAAATTCCCAATATATTTTATTGATCATACAGAATCTTTGCCCAAGAATACCATAATAATGAAGGTATGTTCTCTCTTGACTAGGTTCAAGCTTGATCTTTAGTAGCTTATGACCAGCTTCCTCAAAATCAACACTTGACATGATTGTCAAATAAATTGTACGTCTTAAATTGACCAAGTTTGTCTCTATCTCATCCTATATTCTCAGTGCTTCCTCACCTTCCTCATCATCATCATCATCATCATCTAAATCATCACTTGAATCATTCTCCCCTTCTGCTTCATCTGAAGAAGCATCTCCAAGGATATCTTTCTTCATTTTTTCATAGGTTGCCTCATGCTCTAAGAAATCAGGACCTGGCTTGAAAACATCCAAACCAGCCTCTTGATCAACTTCATCTTCTAGGAAAACTTCATGTGTTAACTGATCTGGATGCACAACTGGATGACCCTCAAACTTAGCTTTGTGAAATGCAAAAAGGGCTTCGATTAAAAACTATACTCGTTTGTCAATTTCCCCCTCATGGAGAATACCTCTAAATCTTTCAAGAATCCCATAGAGACCTTTAGCTGAAAGGTCTTGCAACAAAGAACCACATTCTTTCACAAACCCAATAGCAACCTCTACACTATCATTTGTGGGGTTCTCTAGTAAAAGGGTGAGAAGTTCCAAAGAAATGATCTCATGTGCAACTTGTTGATTCACTAAATGAGCTATGAATTTGGCTGCTGCTATCAACATGTGCTTGTCATTGCGTTTATATGCCCTCTTAAGCTGCAAAATAATTTTGCACAAAAGCAAATTGCCAACTTCAAGAAATTTTGCATTTACCACAGCAACCAACGCAACAAAAACATCTGTAAATCCAGGGGATGCCATTTGGGATTTCATACAAGGCCTACAAAATAGACCCCTCCCATGGATGAGATTCTCTACAAACAACTCTGGAATGATGTTCTTGATGTTAGATGCATTTACCTTGTTTACTAACCCATTAATACTCTTCCGAAGGGCATCCCATGTCATGCGCTGGTATTCCACACTGCTCTTGTCTTCCACATCTTTCATCATTTGAGCCAGCTTAAATGGGGGAATGTAAACACCCCCACTTCTTCCAACACCCTTCTCAGCTCCTCTTACAATACCTTCTCCATTCCCATTTTGAGATGGAGTAGACACAACACTAGAAGTTTTCACTTCCACTGCCTCTATGTCCCTCTTGTTTCCAGAAGCCCCTTTACCACTTAATTCATGCTTATTTATGTACATAAACCCATCAGGAAGCATGCGTTTTTGCATATAAGCTTGCCCAAATATTTTACAGTTATTTTTCATCAAGATTCCCTCAAGAGTTGGTAGATCTTGCTTCCATACTTTAATTCTATTTTCTCAAAGGACAAACCTAAAAATCCATGCATTGCAAACAACTTTTTACACCTTTGTTGGTTGTGGTGGCGTCATAGAGAAACCCCCATGATCTTTTGTTGGAGTAGAATTTGTTATATTCTAGAAAGGGTCTTGTCCTTTGTTGATGGGATATTCATCTACCTCAAGAAATAACTGTTCTTTTCTCCAACAAGAAGTGGAACTAAATGAAGATCTAGCACCATGAAATGAATCCTCAAAAGGATTACTATAGTTAGTTTTGGTAGATAATGATCTAGGTAAAATACTAATGTGGCTTTAGGAAACATTATGTACTAGCTTATCATACTCTAACAACTTTGGTGTGACATGCTACATCCAATTAAGTCTCTATCGGTATCTCTATTGTGTTTATGGATTGGGATTCAATGTACTCTTTTTATACACGGATTTTACTTTCAACCGAGGAGGTTTGTATGTACTTGTCTTTCGATTGTATCCCTATTTCAAGAATTTCTTCTATCAACAAATCATTTTTTGTAAGTTGTACAAGTGGAAGCTTGAACATGCCTTCCATGCTTGCCTTGTTGATACGTTCAACACCATCTTGTGCAACAAATCTTTAGAACTCCACTATTTCATTGAAGAGTGATTAGTAGGGACAATCTAGGACACTTACAGAGGTTTTGCAAGAGAGATAAATAGACCTAAATATTATGGCTTAATAATGATCAATAGGTAAACAGATAAGAAACTCTCAATATCAAAATGACTTTCTCAATTGTTTTTACTAGAAATGGATAGATCGGTTAATAATGGCTTTATGATTGTATTTCCATTGTCAACTTTAGACTCAATCCAAGAAGAGCTAGAACTAATATGCGATATCTATATTTATGATCTCTATAATATAACAATCCCATAGTTATGTTTCCACGCATCTATACCACAACATAAACATCATGCTAGTGTTCAGCCATAGCAATTGATATCCTAATTATAGAATGTGAAATATACACATAGCTATGAATAAAGATTAAGAAAAACAAAGAAAGATGCTTATTGAAAACATAAATGACTAATGGACAAGAATTGAATTCATTGTAGATAGTTTTGAATATCAAATTCACTTATTTGTATGCCTTAAAGAAATGTGGTTTCCTGGACTGCAATGATTGCCGGATATGCACAAAATGGATTTGTTGAGAAGGCTTTAGAAACTTTCAAGCAAATGCAATCGGTAGGTGTAAAGATAAATTCCATGACCATTGCTACTATCCTCCCTGCCTGTGCCAAAATGGGAGATTTGGAACAGGGTATGGACATTCATTGAAGCATAAAGGATAGAGGAATTTTGTCAGATGTTGTAGTTACAACTGCCTTGGTAGACATGTATGCAAAATGTGGAAGCATAGACAAGGCACATGAACTGTTTGATAGAATCCCTGAAAGAAATGTTGTCTTGTGGACTGCAACGATTGCTGGATATGCACAAAATGGTTTTGTCAAAAAGGCTTTAGACACTTTCAAGCAAATGAAATTGGAAGGCATAAAGCCAAATTCCACAACCTTTGCCAACATCCTCCCTACGTGTGCAAAAATGGGAGCTTTAGAACAGGGTATGGACATCCATCAAAGCATAATGGATAGAGGAATTTTGTTAGGTGTTGTACTTGCAAATGCCCTGCTTGACATGAATGCAAAATGTGGAAACATGGACAAGGTTCATGAATTGTTTGATACGATGCCGCAAAGAAATGTTATCTCATGTGAACAATCAACACACACATATACGGGAGGAAGGGATTGCTGCTACAAAATTGAACGCTCACTCCTCAATCATAGTTCTATGGTTTTACAAGATTAAACTAGGAAAATTAACCACCACATGTATATTTTTTGCAACATGAAATTAAAAAATTGGGCAAATTGAATCTACCTCCTGCACGGGATTGCAAGCAATGCCACAAATGCCTTCAATGCGGGTTTGATGTTCTTGGGGGTTGAAGTCACCATGGACGCCTATGCGAGAAATTTGCAATACAAATGAATTCCCCTCTTCTTTTTTTTTAACTTATAATGGCCATTGTCGTCGGAATTACGACAAACTCGAGCACTTTTTTGGAAAAAAGAAAATTCTCATTGCTAATGCCTTCTTTGTTGAAACCAAATGGGAAATTTTCGTCAGAATTACGATGAATGCGGGCATTTTTTCAAAAAAAATACAATTTGGCCACAATATACCTTCTCCGTTGGAAACCTCAATCGGAAATCTAGTCCAAATGTATTAGTGGTCGCCTCAAAATGCTATTGAATACGAGTCACCTACTGCTCCATCTCCTAAAGCATCTTTGGCCCCAATAGAATTCTATCCTATAAATGATCCTAACTCAAATACATACAAAAAGGTTGACCATACAAAGCCTAAAAACAAGGCATAACAATCGAACTATGGTAGCCATTATTATAGGAAAACTCCACCAAATATAAGTAATAGTCCCATCGTGACTATTGGTGCATGACATACATCTAAAGCATATCCTCAAGAACCTAATTAACTCTATCTGTTTGTTAATCCATCTCTGGATGATAAGGAACTTAATTTCAACTGAGTTCCTAATGCATGCTGGAGAGAATTCCATAACGCTGAAGTAAATACTATTGCAAATGTGATGTTGATAATTGTCATTGATGTCAACATATTGTTTTGGGAGCTGGTGATTTGGAAGATGTGTTCCTGGAATCTTTGGTACTCCAAAAGATGTCTTATAGTTGATATTTAGTGTTGATTGTTTGTGATGATGGTGATATGTATTTTTCTATTTATCAGATATGGTATTGATCGGTTGTATTCATGAGTATCTTGGTTTCTTTCTTATTTTTACTAAGTTGGGTAGTGCTATTTTGTGTCTTGTTTGATCCAGAATTGGAGGATGAGTAGCAACATTTGTGTAGTGTATGAGTCATGATTTGGGTTTGATATTTGTAATGGATGTAACATGTTGATTTGACCAATTAAGTGCATTGTGGTATGTTCTACTTCTCATCCTTCCCACCACCAAAATGTTTAGTGATGACCTATTTCAAATCTCTATTTGGTCGACTTAGATACTTATGTTTCTTCAAGACACTATATATACAAGAAGATGATCTAATTGTGTTGAGATATGGAAGATGTGCGAGACTAAAAAAAAAAATCTAATTGATTTTGATATGCGAAGTGTGTTGTTGAGAGGCACCAAAAGCAGTTATGGTATTGCAATTCATGTTTCAGTGGTGGATTCTCTTTTCTTTCTTCTTCACCTTGATAGTTAGCCTTTCTAGGCAATGAGAACTCTGATAGTGAGCCCCCCCAGTAGTGAACCCTTTGGCAGTGAGCCACCCTTTTGTAAAAATCACCTTAACTGATATCACTTTAACCAATGTTATATATTGAGAACTAACATTCTCCATAGTTTTTCCCTTCTTGGGTTTTCCACATCATATCTGACGTTGATTGTGTGATCTTTTTTCTGTATGATTTTTCATGTTATATCTACTTTAATTAATTCTCTTTGTTACTCTAAATCTGTGAACACCCCCCTTCCAGTTGCCTAGATATTTAACAATTAGTATCAGATCTTTGGTTTCTTGGAAAAGAGCTTAACCGCTTGAGGTAGATCCTAATCCGGTGGCACATAAATTAACTATTCCTATCTTTGAATGATCCGACTATAGCTTCTAGAAAGTTAAGATGAGAGGTTACTTGATCTCCTTGGGATACAACACTTGAAAAGATGTGGAAACTAGGTATGTACAATCAAAAAATGGTCTTAGCACTCATAATGAGTTTCAAGCCTATGAAGAGAATGAAAAGGTGGGGTATGATATCTTTAATGCTTTATCAAAGACTAAAATAACAAAGGTTATTGTTGGCAATATGGAGGAATTGATTATGTGTTGCATTGATTTTTTGTCATTGATGTCAACACTAGTTGTTATGGTTGGTTACCGGCAGACAGGTTTTGGTTACCGGTAGAAGATCTTGTGTTACCGATAAGGGTTTAAGGTTTTACCAACAAAGCTTTTACTGAGAATCTTTGACAGGATGCATAAGTGGTGTTGGTGCGGCTTCTAGATAGAATTCAGGAGGCAGAAGGTGATCCTTCATCATGGCTCGACTAATTGGAGACATCATTTTGGCGTGGTGGACCCAGATTAGGTCTGGTACCTATCTAGGTTATGGACCGATATCATGTTAACGTGTTCTCTACATGTTATCGAGATGATTTATAGATTGGTTAATGTTGTTTTGGTCTAAAGCCAACATGGCATATCATTGTATTATGGATGTATATAATGATCTTATTGTAATATCTTTTGGGTGGCCAACCTAATTGGTTTAGGCCTTACGGTTTGTATAAATTCATGTAAGATCTCATTGTAGATCATGGTATGGGAATGAAATATATGTTCGTGGTCGTGGAATGAAATATCATATGTGAAGGAGACTTGGTCAATCATAGGTGATCGAATTGGGTTTAAGTAAGAGGTCAAAGACCTCGGGTATTGAGCCTAACTGAGACTGTAATCAGGCATGGTAGATGATATCTCTAGCAGTTCATTCTTCTGGATTGTTGTCAAATTATCTTGAGGTGGTTATAACCTCTCTGTAGTCAGTGAGACTCCTTTTTAATGAGCAGTACGCTCTAGGCAGTATGCCTTCCTACATGTGTAGGCCCCTTATTGTATCACATACTTTCTACATAAGTACCATTTGACTGTGGGTAGGCTTCCCACCATGGTTTTTCCCCTTTACTGATTTTTCCACATACAAATCATGGTGTTATGTGGTATGGTTGCATTTTTTTAATTCTCTGTTTCATTCTTAAGTTTTATTGCTTACCGATATCTGTTTCTTCTATTATGATATTCAATGTTTATATGCTTCGGTTAAAGGTTATAAAGTGGTTTGATCAATATAATCTGTTGATGACTGATTCACTCCCCCTCTTGGTTGTCCATCGATTATCCTAACAATTGGTATCAGATCTTTGGTCCTCTTTTGTAGAAGCTTAACCACCGGCAACTAATACTTCAAATCCACCGGCAACTATTTTCAGAAGAGAAATCCCTAAGCTTGATGGAACAAATTATGGGATATGAAAAATTTGAATGGAGACTCATATTAGATGTCTTGGCAAGGATTTTGGGAGATCACTGAGAAAGGATATACACCTTATGATTTGGCATCTGGCAATCCTGCTCCTGCAGACTTGGACAAGAATATTGAAAATGATTACAGAGCTAGAGAAGCCCTCTTGTGTGCAATCACTGATAAGAAAATCATGGGATTGACTGATAAATCATCAACAAAGGTTATGTGGGATAAATTGAAAACTCTGAATGAAGATGATCCTACTGTCAAATTTGCTAAACTTGATGGTTATTGGGTAAGGTATGAGAACTTGAAGATGGAAGATAATGAAAGAATTGCTACATTTATGGACAGAGTAAATGAGATTGTCATGGGAATTCAATGTTATGGAGGATCTCTGAGTGAAGATGAAATAGTTTCCAAAGTCTTGAGAGCCCTTCGACCGACCTACAAGATGAAGGTGACTGCAATTAATGAATTGAGAACAATGGCAAACACTTCAGTTAACAAAGACATCCTGATTGGGAAATTATCTGCTTTTGATCTTGAAGAATTTGGACCCTTTGGAGCTCCAAAGTCTGAATCTTATTTTCATGCATCATCATCTACCAAAAAAAGTGATTGGAAAGCCCTATATGCAAAGGAATTGGAAGATATGAGGAAAGAGGATGAAGAATTTGAGCAACTTGAAGCCTTATTTGCTAGAAGAGTACCTAAAGGACCGACATAAAGTAAATATGAAGGAAAAACACCTTTTAAATGTTTTGCATGTAATAAGATTGGTCATTTTGCATCTAGGTGTCCTGAAAGGAATGCAAGATTTGAAGAAAGAGTTAAGAAATCATTTAAGCCTAATCAGCATAGATATAGATTGAAGAAAAGCAAACAATGCTACATATTGGATGAGGAAGGAGTAAGTGATGACTCTGAGGATGAACCGACAACAGACTCTGTTAGTGGATTCGAAAATGGAAAGGAATGGGTGTTCTATGCTTTAAAAGAAGATGAACCAAAATCGGCTATCAAGAATGAAGAAAAGGCCCTGGCAGCAAAAGTTGAAGACAAGAATGAATGGGTAATTGATAGTGGATGCTCGCATCATATGACTAGAGATAAAAGAAAAAATTTGTCCCTACAAGAATACAATGGAGGTCAACTCAGATTTGGGGATGGCAAAGCATGTATGATCAAAGGTAGAGGTATTATTTCTCTGGATGGCAAGCATAATATTGATAATGCCTATTATGTAGAAGGTTTAAAGCATAATCTTTTAAGTGTTGGTCAACTAGTGGATAAGGGATTCCAACTTCAGTTTAAAGATAGAAAATGCAAAATCATTAACAAAACTGGTTTGGAGATTGCAATCGGTACTCAGACTTGAGGTAATATCTTTCACTTGAAAAATGGTAATAAGACATGTTTGATTGCTCATATTGATGAGAGTTGGCTATGGCATAAAAGGTTGTGTTATGTTAATTTTGATTGTATTGTTAAGATCAATTCAACTATACCTGAGATTATAAAGCCTCATAATCCGATATGTAAGGAATGTCAATTGGGAAAGCAAGTTAGAATTTATTTTAAGAGCATACATGATAAATCTAATGATGTGCTTGATTTGATTCATACTGACTTATGTGGTCTAACAAGGACTAGAAGCTTTCAAGGTGATAGGTATTTCATGCTAATAATTGATGACTATTCTAGAATGATGTGGGTGACTTTTCTAAGGGAGAAGTCTGAAGCCTTTGATAAATTCAAGATATTTAAAGCTAAGGTGGAAACAAAAACTGGATTGAAAATCAAATGTCTGAGATCAGATCAAGGCAGTGAGTTCACTTCTCATGAATTTAACAGTTATTGTGAGACAAATGGAATTAGGAGACAATTATCTGCACCCCAGACTCCTCAGTAGAATGGATTAATGGAAAAGAAGAGTAGAACCATTTTGGATGATGGAAGCCAAATTGCCTCACATCTACTGGAGAGAAGTAGTGAGTACAACAGTCTACACATTCAACAAAGTTCATATCAAAGGTGAAACTGGTAAGACCCCTTATGAATTATGGTTTGGACATACACCTACTATTAAATATTTAAGAATTTTTGGAAGTAAATGTTATATCAAAAGGGATGATTCAATTGGGAAGTTTGATCCTAGATGTGATGAAGGGATATTTCTTGGCTATTCAATTCAAAGCAAAGCATATAGATGTTATAACAAAAGATTGCAGAAAATTGTGGAGAGCGCAAATGTGAAAGTGGATGAGCAATACAAAAATCAATCTATATCATATGACAAGGAACCGGCAGTGGAAATGATCATAACTGAACCGACAATGCCTCAACCAGTACAAGACACTATGATAGTTATACTAGTACAATTAGATAATTCAACTGTGACTGTTGATCAGGATAGTGAACCTGAAGTTCAGAAGACACCAAGGTATGTAAGGTTAAATCATTCTAAAGATCAAATCATTGGAGATAGCAACAAGGGATTTATGACAACAAGAAGAATGGCAAATGAAGAGATATGTCTTATTTCTCTAATTTAACCGACATCTATTATTGAAGCTTGTAAAGATAAACATTGGTTAAAGGCTATGGAAGATGATTTAGATCAGATAGAGAAGAATGAGACTTGGACTTTAGTTCCTCAGCCTAAAAATAAGAATGTTATTGGAACTAAATGAGATTATAGAAATAAACTAAATGAGGATGGTCAAGTTGTAAGAAACAAGGCTAGACTGATTTCTAAAGGATATTCTCAAGTGGAAGGAATTGATTATGGTGAGACATTTGCACCTGTAGCTAGAAATGAAGCTGTTAGACTATTTCTTGCCTATGCAACATATAAGAACTATAAGGTCTATCAAATAGATGTTATATGTGCATTTTTGAGTGGTGAACTTGAGGAAGAAGTATACATTGAGCATCCTGATGGATTTTCACTGACAGATGATAGAGATATGGTTTGCAGGTTAAGGAAATCCTTATATGGATTGAAACAAGCTCCTAAAGCTTGGTATGCAAGGTTGGATAAATATCTTTTGAAGCTTGGTTTTACTAAAGGTAGTGTTAACAACAATTTATATTGTAAGATCACTGATGATGATATTCTGATTATTGAAGTATTTGTTGATGATATCATTTTTGGAGGTGAAGATAAATTGTGCATGGAATTCTTTAATAATATGAAGAATGAATTTGAAATGTCCATGATTGGTCAGATGAGATTTTTCTTAGGTTTGTAGATTAATCAAACTAACAAAGGTATTTTTATCTGGCAAACTAATTATCTAAGGGAATTATTGAAGAAGTTTGGTATGGATAATTCCAAACCGGTAAGTACTCCTATGGTGACAAGTGAGAAATTATCTATCAAAGACACATTTGTACTGGTAAATTCGACAAGGTATAAGTCTATGATTGGTCGCTTGTTATATCTAACTCAGACTAGACCAGATATTATGAATGCAGTAAGTATTGTTTCAAGATATCAAAGTAATCCTAAAGAAAATCATGAATGTGTAGTAAAGAGGATATTTCGGTATTTGCAAGGAACAACAAAATATGGCTTATGGTATTCTAGAGATGATAAATTTACTTTATGTGCATATACAAATTCAGATTGGGCAGGAGATACTGATGATAGGAAGAGCACTTCTAGTGAAGCTTTCTTTCTTGAAAATAAATTGGTTTGATGGATCAACAAAAAATAGTCATGCATTTCTTCATCTATTGCAGAAGCTGAATATGTTCTAGCAACAACTAATTGCACTCAAGTCTTATGGATGAAACTAATGTTGAAGGATATCAAGGTAAATTGTAGTGAACCGATAGCTATCTATTGTGATAACTCTGCAGCTATTAACATGTCTAAGAATCTAGTATTTCACTCTAAGAATAAGCACATATTAATAAAATATAACTTTCTGAAGGACAAGGTGGAAGAAAAGGAAGTCAAATTGGTTTATGTGAACACTAAAGAATAGATTGCATATATATTCACTAAACCAGTGTCTAAGGAATCATTTGAGTATTTGAGAGATAGGTTAGCGGTATCTACCCCTTCAGTAGAAACTTAATTGATGGAGCAGACCATCAGTCTAGTATGCATCATCGACTTTATCCTTTGCTTCGAGTTGATGTAGTGGTGCTACTACTTAGGGGGAGGAGTCAACTTTGAGATTCACAAAATTTTGATATCTACGTCATATCTTTGGCATTGATGTCAAAGCGAGAGAGTTATATGTGAAAAATAATGTTTATGGGAGAGAGATTCATATTAGCTTCAGATTGGACTGCACTCTTCAAGGGGAGTTGCTGGGATTTTTTAGTTTTTCATTGTTATATCTTCTATGAGAAATGTTTGACACTTGTTGGCACTTAGATGTTTCTTTTTCACATCTAGTGTTTCCATCAATGCCAAAGGGGGAGATTGTTGGCAATATGGAGGAATTGATTATGTGTTGCACTTGATGTTTTGTCATTGATGGCAACACTAGCTATTGTTGTTGGTTACCAACAGACAGGTTTTGGTTACCGGTAGAAGATATTGTGTTACCGATAAGGGTTTAAGGTTTTACCATCAGAGCTTTTACTAAGAATCTTTGACAAGATGCACAAGTGGTGTTGGTGTGGCTTCTAGATAGAATTTAGGAGGCAGAAGATGATCCTTGATCATGGTTCGACTGATTGGAGACATCGCTTTGGCGTGGTGGACCCAGATTAGGTCTGGTGCCTATCTAGGTTGTGGACTAGTATCATGTTAACGTGTTCTTTACACGTTACAGAGATGATTTATGGATTGGTTAATGTTGTTTTGATCTAAAGCCGACATGGCATATCATTGTAATATGGATGTATGTATGATCTTATTGTAATATCTTTTAGGTAGCCGACCTAATTGGTTTAAACCTTAGGGTTTGTATAAATTGATGTAAGATCTCATTGTAGATCATGGTATGGGAATGAAATATATGTATGTGGTCGTGGAATGATATATCATATGCTAAGGAGACTTGGTCGATCATAGGTGATCAAATTGGGTTTAAGTAAAAGGTTAAAGGCCTCTGGTATTGAGCTTAACTAAGACTGTAATCAGGCATGGCAGATGCTATCTCTTGCAGTTCATTCTTTTGGATTGTTGTCCAATTATCTTGAGATGGTTATAACCTCTCTGTAGTCAATGCGACTCCTTTGTAATGAGTAGTACACTCTAGGCAGTATGCCTTCCTACATGTGCAAGCCCCTTATTGTATCACATACTTTCTGTAGAAGTATCATCTGACTGTGGGTAGGCTTCCCATCGTGGTTTTTCCCTTTATCGGGTTTTCCATGTAAAAATCATGGTGTTATGTGGTATGGTTGCATTGTGTTAATTCTCTATTTCAATCTTAAGTTTTATTTTGTATTGGTATATGTTTCTTCTATTCCGGTATTCAATGTTTATATGCTCTAGTTAAAGGTTATAAAGTGGTTTGATTAATATAATATGTTGACAACTGATTCACTCGCCCTCTTAGTTATCCACCGATTATCCTAATAATTATTTCATTGAATATTTCTTATAAGGTTTGGGAAAATTTAAGGGATATTGTGAAGGAAATGACAGTTAAATTATGAAAGAAGGTAACAACTAAGCGCAGATATGAGAACTTGAAAATGGAAGAAGGAGAAGATATAACAAGATGTTTTTAGAAGGTTGGCAATGTAGTAAATGAAATTATATAACTTCATAGCACCTTGATAGATGAAGACATAATTGAGAAGATTCTAATGTCTCTACTAGAAAGCTGTAGTGATAAGCTCTTTGCTATTAAAGAAACCTATGATTTGAAGAAGTTTTCTAGGGAACAACTATATGGCACCTTGTCACCATTTGAGATAAGTTTGTAAAAGACAAACTGAAATCTAAGACTACCTTTAAAGCCTCGGAGGAAGATTTGGAAGATGAAAGCTTGGATTAAATGGAAGAAAACTTTGTACGAAGATTGAAGAAAGGCACCAACAAATATAAAGGTATGTTACCTCTTAAATGTTTTAGTTGCAAAAAGACTGGTTATATAGCTACTAGATGTCTAAAAAAAGGATCAAGATAAAAATTCGGGGAGAATAAAGGGAAGTTTAATAAGAAAGCTTAATATGCTAAAGATGATGTTGGTATTTCAGATGATGAATCAGACTATGAAGATGGTGTTTGTATATTTTTGGTAGAAAAGGATGTACCTAAGATTGATGTTTCTAAGACTTTTGCTACAGCTTTTCATGCTAAAAGAGATATAAATGAGTGGTTGATTGATAGTGGATGCTCAAATCATATGACTGGTGATCAAAGTAATTTCATAAAAATTGAATAGTATGATGGAGATTTTGTTAGGTTTGGAGATGATCAGACAACACAAATTGCAATAATTAGTTGTATTACTTTTGATGGAAAGCACAATACTAACAATGTTTACTATGTGAAGTATTTGCATCATAATCTCTTGAGTGTTGGAAAAATGTGCGAAAATGGTTACAATGTTGTTTTTCAGGATGATGGTTTTGAGATCCGGAAGGGATCTAGAATTGTTATCGCAGCAGGGAAAAAGACTAGTCAAAATATGTATCAACTAGAAGGAGCTACAAGACACTATTTGTTATCCTAGATCAATGATAGACGGCTCTGGCACCAGAGGACATGTCATATAAATTTTGATAATTTGGCAAAGATTAGTTCTTCAAGTGTAGGGAGAGATTTGTCGAGGCTCACCTAACTAGATAACAATATTTGCAAAGAATCTTAAGAATGAAAGCAAACAAGAGGAACATTCAAAGGAAAGGAATAGTCATCCACCAGATTGTTGGACTTAGTGCACACAAACTTATGTGGTCCTACTAGAATAAGGAGAATACAAGGTGAGAGGTATTTTATGTTGTTAATTGATGATTATTCTAGGATGTCATGGGTTGCATTTTTTAGAGAGAAGTCAGAAGCATTAGAAAAATTCAAGATATTCAAGGCAAGAGTTGAAAATGAAGTTGACAAAAAAAATTAAGTGTTTGAGGTCTGACAGAGGAGGAGAATTTATTTTTTATGAGTTTAACAATTTTTGTGAGAAACATGGTATTAGAAGACAATTATCTTCCCCGAGGACACCACAACAGAATGGTGTAGTGGAAAGAATGAATAGGACTATACAAAATGAAGCCAAAACAATGATCAAAGAAGCAAAACTATCAAAATTTTACTGGAGAGAAGCAATTCACACAATAGTCTACAATATTAATAGAATTCTATACTGAAAGAAATATGGAAAGACATCATATGAACTATGGCATAGTAGAACTTCTGACAGTGAAATATTTCAAGGTATTTGGAAGCAAATGTTATATCCGAAGAGATGAGGATAGTTTTGGAAAATTTGTTTCCCCTCATTAATTTTCTTTAAAAAAAAAAAAAATTAGATTAGCACGCTAGTGTATTCTTATCATTTAGCATGAAACCCTATATGGCTTATTATCCAATCATTTAATTATATATATTTATAAAAATTGCAAAGGCAGGAGAGGGGGTGGTTACCTCCCCAACTTGCGGCCCACTATCAGAATACTGGTCGGAGGGGAAGGTTAGTGGGTCGCAGGTTGGGGAGGTAACCGCCCCCTCTCCCGCCATTGCAATTTTTAAAAAAATTTGAAATTTTAATAGTAGTTATATATATATATATATATAATCAAATTTTATTTATTATTGTTTTATTATAAATAACTGAAGTTTATTAGTTATTAAAATTTATTTATAATTTAAGAAGATTTATTCTTTAGTATATAGTAAATTAGATTATTAAAATAATGAATGTAACTCATGTTAATGGTTTTCTTATGGAAGTCATAATATATGAAAAATTAGATTGCAAATTTGGACATTCACTTCAACAAATATTTTAATAGTAAAGAGTTTATTATCTCCTTAATAATGGTAAAGAGTCCCTTTGAGTTTTGAATGAATAAATAATGCATTTGGCAAATGGTCAAATTTTCACATAAGAAAATAGGATGGATAATCAAACATTAAGGGATGCATTAACTCGGATTAGTTTTTATTAGAATGTAAACATAATGGTTAAATCTCCTTATTAAATAATTTAGTTGAATTGGGAAAATGAAGGGATAGAAAAAAAAAATATTTCATCAATGATACACTTACACTTATTCTATTGTATTGGTTATCTTCTTCATGTGTCACTAATTAGTCTCAAATAAATCCTAGTAGTAAATTCCATCAAGACATTCCATGCATTTCGAATATTTAAGTTCTTTATTTATTAGACTTCAAAACTAACTTTTGCAAGGTAAAATAATTTACCTACCAACTAAATAGGTTTAGATTCATAGTTACTCTTTTATGTATTTCAAACGATATGAAATAACGTTTAGTTTTCCCTCAATTCAAGAAGTTAAATATTTGATTGGGCAAGGTTAAATTTCACAGATATACAAGTCAAGTCATTGAGAATAGTCAATTCTATTGATAGTCAAAAATATTTACCCTCTAGCTATAAAGAAAACATAAGACTAGTAAAAGGGAGAAATTTTATTTGAAACTAAATAGCCTTAGCATATGGAATGAAATAAAAACCGAAATCTTTTACGTGAAATTATTAAACTTGACCTATCCTATGAACTTATCTTTTGGTGTAAATGTCTAATGGAAGATGAAATAAGGTTAGAAATTCATCATGCTAGATTATTGGGTCCTTACCCTTATCAAATGAATGAGTTTAAAATACCCAAGGATGAAATTAACGTTCCTTCAAGTGAAAGAAAAAGTTAGTTATAATTTTGCAAATGATTTGGCATTAGTTCAAAGCAACTAGAAGTAGATTGATTAGAATTATTTATTAGAAGACTTAGTATTATTTACTTTGGTTAACTAGCAAGTGTTTACACTCTTTTCTAATCTCTTTTTCAAACAATTAGTAATTAAGAATAATGTGGTTATTTTGAAGCTTATTGTTGAATAGTTTTTCCCTACAAACAAGTGACTATTAAATTCATTCCCAAAGTATTATTATTTTATTTCAAGCAATTTAGTACCTTTCAAGTATTAGGATTCACATTTAAAGTAGTGTTATCATTTGTAGATGAAATTTATGTTACTTCATATGGAAGAATAAGTTGGGCTTATTATTAAATAGTTTTCACTTCAAACAAGTAGGTGTTAAAATTCATTTCCAAAGTATTGCTATTCAATCATTTAATTTTCTTTCAAGCAAATCATTACTAGGATTCATACTTAATGTGTAAAGGTTTGTTCCAAAACAATTATTTCTTGCAAGTAATTCAAATCATTTTCATAAGTTGTCTTTGAAAGTATCATAGTTTCCAAGCAATTAGTACTTCATGTATTTAGTTCAAGTTTCAAAGTTTTAATAATCATCATAGTTTTCCTTCAAATAAAATACTATTCCAAAGTATTTGATTTGTTATGTTCCTTTCATTTACGTTGTATATAATAATTTATTTTTCAAGTTGTATTAGTATATTTCTTTGCTTAAGTTTTAATTAATTCAAAGTTAAATTCCTAGTTAGACAACTAAACAAGAGGAGTTGAAACCAAAAACCTTAGCAATGTTCGGTATCTATGGTGCCTCTAGGTCACTCTTACAAGTAATGTCGTTGTGTTGAACTATTGCACTTAATGCCTAATAAAGCTGCAACAACGACGTATGTGGCATCGTCCCTATAAACCATCAAGGAGAAATAAGGGTCATTTGGAAGTTAAAATCCAAGGGGCGGGTAATCCCCCTTGGATCGATAATCTAAAAAGATCAATTTAAAAATGAATTTACATCCGCTCAGTTAAACCTTAGAAAACCCCACTAGGGTTGGTTGTGTGTGATGTTTTTTTTAGAATTTACATATCTTGATGGATTTTGGTGGATGAGAATGGGTTAAGGGTGGCGCATTTAATAGGAAATAGGACCTAGTTGTTTTAGGCTATAAGCATGAGGCCACCTTAAGCCTTTTTTCTATAGAGATACCATCGTGGGTAGCAACCATAGGGAAGCTATCTAGGACATTGACCCTAGAAAGGATTGCATACCCACCAAATAGTTTACATTAAACCATAGTTAGAAACTAGAACTACATACTTTACACTTTGATCTCGTGCCGAAATGGGTATGTAGGCAGTCTAGGGATGGAGTTGTACCTTATACTCAGGTGTTTGGGGATGGGGATTAGGATTTCGTTATGGGTGGGTAGTTGGTTCTTCAAACTCCTTGGTCTTTTAATCAAATGGTGCAAATACTAATTGAAAGGTTAAAGATAATTGAATGCATACTCAGAAGGAATATCGTATGGATTCTCTTGACTTCTCGAGACTTTAGGCCAAATTTTGAGGCGAAACTCAAGCTTGTTTATGTAATTATTTTTGTATTCCTAAGGATGACAACCTTGGTGCACTCCTAGTAGGGGAGTGTAGTCTTTAGAGAGTGGCTCAAGACCTTAATGGTCCCAATGAGTCTAAAGTCTCTTGCCAAAGAATATCTTATTCTTATGAATAAATGCCTACCCCGTTTGGGTAGATGCCTATCCCGGATTGGATAGATGAAACCTCTTGTCCTATATGGATAAATTCCTAACTTGTATGGTTAGATGCCTAACCCATATGGTTAGATACCTAGTCTCGTATGGATGAATTCCTAACCCGCATGGTTAGATGCCTAAGCCGTATGGTTAGATGCCCATCCCAATTAGATGGATGCCTATCCCATTTGGATAGATGTACCTGAGTATGTGATTGAATCAAACACAATTAAAAATAAGTAATTATAATTTATATATATATACTCAATTGATATTTTTTTATTAAGTTAAGTGGGTTATTACACTTCTTCCCCCAACAGTGAGACTTTCTGAGCAATGAGCCCTCCGATAGTGACCACCCTGACAATGAGCCCTCCAGCAGTGAGCCTTTCTGGCAATGAGCCACCCTTTGTAAAAACCACCTTAACTGGTGTTATATATTGAGAACTAACATTATCTATAGTGTTTCCCTTCTTGGGTTTTCCCCATCATATCTGGTGTTCATTGTGATCTATTTTGTGTATGAGTTTGTTGGCATAAGATACTATTTCGATGATGCTCTTGTTAAGATTGATAATGTTTGGTGCATGAGATTTCTTAGGAGTTGTCATTGATGACAACTTAGCCTATTGATCTTATCTTGTATGGACTTTGGGATATCCAGATGTCTTGAGCAAGTTTTGGTAGAAGTCTATCAATGATACTTAGTGTACAGTCTTGGTGAGCATTTCTCATTTTTGGTGATGTATTTTTGGCTTCAGTGATTAGAGTTAAGTTGGTTTGGTATAAGAAACAAATTATCACACAATCCTATCCTCTGGTGTTGTTTCTTAACCATGTTACAAGGTCTGGTATCTAGTAGAGCAGTAAAACAAGGTTATCTTCATTATTGGTGATGTACCATGTGGACCGGATTCTTTGAGGTGATTCTGGTGGTTATTGGCAAGTTTGAGTTAATTCAACTGGTTTATGGGAAGCGTGTGATCATATCTTTTGGATCTGGAATATGGTTTTGTGAAAATTTGAGCTGACTTGAAGCTACACGTTTCATATTTTGATATTTTGAGAAGCCGACTTGTGGAGATCAATTTTGTTAGTGTGGATATATAAGATTGAATTGGATAATGTCTTTGAGTGATGAGATGATATGTGAGATGATTTTGGGAGTGATTGAGCATAGTTTCACATGTGCACATTAAGTTTTGTTGATCTAGTAATCAGTAGCAGAGCAGAATAGACCAGTTATCAGAACAACAATAGCGGATTACTTTTTGCCTAACCAGAACTATCATTTGGCATAGTTAGATATTTTTCTTCATTTCATTACTCATTATAATCATTTTGTATTAGATTTTAAGGCAGTGAGCCTTACTTCGGGTTGTAGCCCTTTTGTAATTAAGCAGAGAGCTCTAGGTAGTGTGCCTGAATGCATGTGTATTCCCCTCATATGATATTGTTTTACTATTGGCCATAGTATAATAATATTGTGGGTTCAAATCCCACCATGGTTTTTCCCTTTCCGGGTTTCCACGTAAAAATATTTGTGTTATGGTTAAGTGTTTATTTACTTTGTGTTTCTACATTTTATTTTCTTACTTGTGCATCCATTGGATAAAGAATTTGGTTAACAAATTTGATAATTTCATAACACTGATTCACCCCCTCCTCTTAGTGTTCATTGATTCCAACAATTGGTATCAAAGCCTAGTTCCTCCAAGGAATCCTAACAACTTGAGGAAGATCCAGAAGATTGAATCAATGGACTCCAATTTGCAGAGACAACTTAGTGTGGCACTTGAAGATCTTGATACAGCAATGAAGGAAAAGAGTAACCTAAAAAGAAATCTGAATGTAGCTAAAGACTTCATTAAAACCCTAAAAGATCAATTAAACACTTCTTGGGAAAAGATAAAGGAGTTGATGGACAAGCTGAAGGAAAAAGAAGAACAAAGTGTTGACAATCAAATTCTACAAGATAAGACAAATGAATTGAGAAGTTGGCCAAGGAGAATGCAGTTTTGAAGAATGAGATGCAATCTATTGTGATGAAGCTGACTATGGAGATTGAAGACCAGAAGAAGAATGAAGAAAGCTTAACTCAATCATTAAAGGAAAGATCAGATGAATGTAGCAGACTAACCTATGAGAATGACCAGTTGAAGCTTGAGTTGATGCAAACAAAGAATGATGGGCAAGAACTTGAAAGACAAATTATAATCCCGAGAGATGAGCTGACTACTACTAATGAATTCAAAGAGAAGTTCCAAGCTAGTTCAGCTTGGTTGGATGAAATTTTGGATAGTCAAAGACATGGAAAATACACAAGAGGACTTGGATATGAGAAAGGAGAATCCTCCAGTTCTGGACAGAGCAATGCAAAATCTAAACATCAACAGAACAAGAAACCTCTAGTAAGACAACCTAATTCCTATAAATTCAATGGTAGATGTTTTACTTGCAATAGATTTGATCATATGGAAAATCAATGCAGATGTAGGATGTATAATGGGATAATGAATAATATGAATAATGGCCTACCTTTACCGGTCAATGTTTCAAATGCAACAACTTTGGTCACAAGTCAAATATGTATCAAATGATGAACAATTTCTAGAATAACAAATATTTTGCATGTGTGATATTTGGACATATCTCTAACCAATGTAGGAGGAGACCAAATCAAATGAATTTGAGGCCAATGCAGAGAAAAGTTGTCTGCCATGCATGCAACAAACTAGGTCATATTGTAAGACATTGTAGAAGCAAGAATGGTATGGTCAACAAGAACAAATCTGATGAGAAAGGCAAAGCAAAGGTAGATGAAATAAGAGATCAACATAAGAATATGTGGGTTAAGAAAGAAGATCAAAATGTGCATAATGGCTCCACGGTGATGGAACCTCATCCGGTAACTAGGGATTTTTGGCCTTAGGGGGAGTTTTTCATACAGATTAATAGAACCCCCTCTTTGAAGATCAGTAATTGGTTCTAGAAGGTTGCAAAATATTTAGATCAAGCGTGCTAACAATATCCAAAAGATTTCATGGAGATTGGAGACTCAAGTAGGCAATTTCATGAAAAGTAAGGTAACTGGAAGCTTTAAGGATGAGTATTAGGTTTTCAAAGGTTAAAAGAGAATTTAAAATGTTTATTCTTCATAATGCAAATGAGAGAGAAGAGCACAACAACAAACAGAAAGAGATTTGACAACAAAAATTGAGCTTGAAGTGATCATTCAGCGATTTGTTGCACCCAATTGTGAATCAAGAGGTATTTATCCATTCATGAGCTATTGCTTTAAAACCTTAAATTTGTTAATGGCATCTGCAATCGGTATTGCTACACCTCTGGTAGTTGAAATTTTTGATCGAGAAAGGCTCATTTTCAAAAAGCACCCCTTCAAATCTATTGAAGATGATCTAGAAGGAGCATTTTCTTCAGTCACGTATGGTGTTCTTCACAATCAACATATCAGGGCATATATTCACTATGATATTAAAGAACTTGGCAATGCAAATATGCTTACACTCTATAACAAGCATGGGGTGGATAGATTGGGAAATCTGAAATCAAAATACAAGATTCTTCACGACAAGGGTTTCACACAGTTTATCAATTTCCTCGTATTTGATGAAGCGAAATGGGTCTGGTACATTCTGAGTATGGTTCATGATGAGTTCATATGACTAGAAAGACCTCATCAGATTACAAAGAAGGCCATTCAAGTAGTCACATACTTGAGTGCAAGCGATGAGATTGCTAGTATGCGGAAAGTACAAAACACCACTATGGCAGTTGTTACCGGTTCCCAATATGAGAACCGATCGATGAGAATCAATGAAATTGTCAAGCATGATGTAAGATTTGCCTCAATGGTGGTGGGCTACAAGGTTTATCAATCCTATTGGCAAAACTTAGTCTCAGGTACTTCCATATTTAGTGCATATTAGATGCTCAAGGAGGATAAAAGGTATGATCTTTGTTTAGTGAATTGATGATCAACTTGAAGAAAATCAAGGAGGACAAGAAACACACCTTCAAGTTTGGATCCCTTATTATATATTTAGCATTATACTTCATGAATGAGATCCTCAGTATAGGGAAAGTCCAATGGGGTTATGAAAAACCGGTGGCTATGCAAATTATGGAAAGATTGTCGGGTATAGGTGACAATGTAATGAGAATATCTTCCTTATGAGGATATTTCAAGAACTTCCAAGCCACTATGAAAGAAAGAGAGAGAATCCCTAAGACCATAGTAGAGAAATATGAGAAAAATATATGTTTTATGGTGGACAAGGATCAATGTCTGATGGAGACAGTTGGGCCCATAACTGTGTTGATCATGCCCATGGGGTATGAGGTTGATGATAAAATGCTTGATGCATATGCTCAACACATGTTGATCCAACCGGTGGACCCAAAAGAGCTGAAATTTGGCATATTTAAGGAGAAGGATATGGACTTGCACAAGAAATTCACTGCACCAGCAAGGAAAAGGAAAATGAGAAAGGAGGTTGAGGAGCTTGCTGAGTAGATGGAGATTACAAGACAAGAAGTGTAGAGAGAAAGAGAGAGAAAAATTATGGAGTAAGATGTGGTGAAGTGGTGCAGGACCACCTAGGTCCTAGTTTTCTTGTCTTTACAAATTTTGGCTTGTACTGACCCTAGCCAAGTCAGTAGTAAATAAGAACTCCAAGAGGGTCCAAGAGTGAGTATTTTGTCAATGTAGGCCTAGGTGGAGTTCATTTTACCTAGGTTTCCATTTTTGTGTAAATAGTGTGTTTGAGAAGGTTTTTGGCCTTTTTGTTGGTCAAAAGTGTCAAATATTATCAAAAGCCTTAGAGAGGGTCAAATAGGTCTTAGGCATGTTTTAAATTTCACATGTGAGGAGGTCTGAAAGTGTCATTTGATATTTTTAGCATCTTAAGCTAGGCGAGTCCAAGAGCAACTCGGGTAGAGAAGGCAAGATGAAAAGATAGCAGAAATTGCAAGGGTGAATGTAAATGAAAGTCCCAAGCTTTTGGGAAGTTGTAATAGGATTATATAGATTTGGTTGTGTAGGAGGAAGCCTCAAGAGTTCCATTTGAAGGTCCAAAAACAAGTTTTACTTGTTGCTTCCAGTCAAGTGCCTAGAAGCCCTTGAAATTCTCATTTTGGGGTTTGTGTATGCAAAGAAGGGTTGGAAGCTTAAAACCATTGAAATCCCTTGGAGTTGAGTGAATCATTGAAGAAAATCCACTCTTGTTTGAGGGTCCTTTGGATCATTTTAGCACAAGACCTCAAAACCGGTTCTAGGAGGCCTAATTGGGGCTCTTTCTCTTGTAACCCTTTTCTAGACCAATTTTTGAAATCAATAAGAAACCTTTAGACTGCAAACCACAAATGGACCTTAAAACCATCTAAAAACATGAGAGAAGAACCCTCTACACCTCTGCAACATTTCAAGACCTTTGGAGGGCAGTTTGATGAATTTGAGCTAAGAAGCCATCATGGAGCATATGGGGAACATAATGAACTGGTAGGGTTCCTAGCAAGGACACTTGAAACAAACACCTTAGAGTGAGTAAGAGTCAAACCCTAGAAGAGATTGAGAAGGAATTGTAGGTCTAGAAAACAACTAGGCCTGGTGAGTTGGTGGAATTGAGCAACATCAACTTAGTGAAGTGTTGAGCAGGCTAGGTGAACCCTACCAAATTGGTATCAGAGCCTACAAGATTTGGGCTAGTAAGGTTGATGTCCTTGTTGTCAGGAGAGTCAGTTGGAGACAACATGGTGACCAATGCTGAATTGGCAAGGAAAGTGGAAAATTAGGAGGAAGAGAACAAGTTCCTGAAGGAAAAATCTGAAAGATTGGAGAGTAAGCTTGGTGATATTGAGGCCAAGGAAGAAGAAGTGTATGTAAAAGTTGAAGGAGTAGAAGGGAAGGGCAAGGAGGTGGCTGAGGTTGATAAGGTACCTACACCTGATCCTGTTTAGGGGCAATAACCCTTCACCAGAGCATTGAAGGCCTTGAGTGGGAAGTCACTAGAAGGAATACCATTGTTCACTGGAAAGATGGAAGTGGAAGTGGTCCTAGAATGGATAGAAGGCATGGAGAACTATTTTGAATGTGAAGGTATAACTGAGGCACAAAAGGTCAAGGTGGCCAAATCTAGGATGAGAGGTGCTGCTCTCACATGGTGGAAGTTTGTGCAAGATGAGCGGAAGAAAATAGGCAAGGAACCTATCTCCTCTTGGAAGGGAATGCTAGTTAAAATCAAAGAAGCCTATCTCCCTGAAGACTATGAAGTACAGATCCATAGGAAGAGACAAAACCTAAGACCAAAAGACCTTGATGTTAGCAGCTATACGAAGGAATTCCAAAAACTGTCTTAGATATCAAGTGGTTGAGGAAGAAAGTCTCAAGGTTGCTAGGTATCTCAATGGACTGCGGTGGAACATCCAAAAAGAAATCAGTTTGATGAGTCCAAAAATAGTCCATCAAACCTTTCAACTTGCCCTTAAGGTGGAGGAGAAACTAAAAGGAAGACATGATTCAGGAAGCAATAGGGGCAGGGGTAGAGGAAAGGATAATAGAGGCCATAGGTGTGGCTTTGGAGGAAGGAGTTTTGAACAAAGAACACAAGGAGAGTCTAAACTCATAGAGCAACAAGAGAGTGGCACTAGTAGAGGGGGACATAATAGAGGAAGGGGATCAACCAATAGTTCTAGAGGAAGATCTAGTGGCCAAGGTAGAGGTTCCTCATACTTTGCAACAATGAAGTGTTACCATTGTAACCTGCTTGGTCATCTAGCTTATAGGTGTCCAGAGAAGTCACAAGGTGGTGAGAGAAGAGTGAGTTATCTTCAGGAAGAGTCTTCAAGCAGCAAGACATCAGAAGTTGCCTTAGAGTTAGAGGTAGGTGACAACTTGATGATAAGAAGAACCTTGATCAAGGGACCGATCAGTGAATAACCAAGCCAAAGAAGGTCCTTATTTAGGATCAAATGCAAAATAATGGAAAGGTATGCAAAGTAATCATTGATTCAGGATCCACAAACAACATAGTGTCACAAGAGGCAGTGAGTAAGCTTAGATTTTAAAGGATTCCTCACAATGATCCTTATAGAGTCACTTGGTTGAACAAAGGCCAACATGTTTTGGTTGATGAGAAAGCATGGGTTGATTTTACCATTGGAAGGTATAAGGATAAGGTACTATGTGATGTCCTGCCCATGGATGCATGTCATCTTGTATTAGGAAGACCATGAAAATTTGATCGACAAGCTATCCATGATGGAGCCAAGAATGCATACTCATTCAAGAAAGATGGAGTCACATTCAAGATTCAGTCTATCCTTGAGGTAGGTGGAAAAAAGGCAGCAGGTCCTAATGGCCTTTTGGTGAGTGAAAAACAATTCTTGAAGACACTTGAGGAAGGTGAAGGTGTGGGGTTTTCACTAGTGATGAAGCCTAAACATGAAGGTAAGAAAGAGTAGCAAGTTCTACCAAAAGAAGTGCAAGATTTGTTGGAGAAGTTAAAAGGCATTGTAAGTGATGGGCAGCTAGCTACATTACCTCCCAAAAGAGCCATAAGCCACCAAATAGATTTCATTCCTGGAGCATCCTTACCTAACAAAGCAGCCTACAAAATGACTCCCCAACAAAATATTGAGATTGCCAAACAAATCCAAAAGCTTTTAGATCAAGGCTTAATTAGGAAAAGCATTAGCCCTTGTGTTGTCCCTACTAGGTTAGCACCAAAGAAAGGTGGTACTTGGAGGTTGTGTACTGATTCTAGAGCCATAAATAGGATCACCATCAGATATAGGTTCCCTATTCCTAAAATAGAAGATCTAATAGATTGTTTAGGGGAAGCCAAGTTCTTTACCAAGATAGATCTCAAAAGTGGATACAACCAAATCAGAATCAAGGAGGGTGATGAATGGAAGACAACATTCAAAACAACAAAAGGTCTTTATGAATGGCTTGTAATGTCATTTGGCTTGTCCAATGCTCCAATAACCTTCATGAGGCTCATGAATGAGGTGATGAAGGACTTCATAAGTAAATTTGTGGTGGTTTACTTAGATGATATTCTCATCTCCAGTAAAGATAGAGCAACACATCTTAGCCATTTGGAAAGTGTATTAAAAAGGTTATATGACGGAAAGCTAACCATGAATTTGGAGAAATGTGAGTTTGTTAAGTGGGAATTGGTTTACCTTGGTTTTTTGTTATCTCAAGGAAACCTCAAGATGGATCCCAGCAAGGTTGAAGCCATAGTGAATTGGCCCACTCCTAGATCAACAACAAAGGTGAGAAGTTTCCATGGATTAGCTCAGTATTATAGGAAGTTTATTAGGCAATTCAATGCTATATATGTCCCAATGCTAGATATGATTAGAGGTGGTATGAAGGCCAAGTTTCAGTGGGATGAAGCAGCAAACAAAGGTTTTGAAACCTTGAAGGAGAAAATAGCTACTCAACCGGTGCTAGTGTTGCCTAGTTTTGAGAAACTTTTCATTGTGGAGTGTGATGTAAGCAATGTTGCAGTAGGTGTTGTCCTAAGCCAAGAAGGAAGACCAATAGCCTTCCATAGTGAGAAGCTAAGTGATGCCAAGAGGAAATACTCTTTTGACCTTGAGTTGTATGCTTTGGTGCAAGCATTGAGAAAATGGAGACACTATCTCTTACCCAAGGAATTTGTGGTATACATAGATAACCAAGCATTGAGTTTTCTGAATCCCCAAGACAAACTCAGTCACAAACACATGAAATGGGTGGAGTATATGTAGGCCTATACATTCACCATTAAGCATACGAAAGGGCAGCAAAACTGGGTACCTGATGCACTAAGTAGGAGGCTCTTGATAGTCCAAGAAATCCAGTTGAGAAGCATAGGTGTGGATAGTTTTAAAGACTTGTATGGAGAGGATGAATACTTCTCAAATGCCTACCAAGTGTGCAAGGAGTATCAAAATCATTTCCATAGGAGACTTGCATAGTTTGCCAAAAAGCCAAGGGTACTTCAACAAATGTCGGTTCGTATCAACCTCTTCCCATACCAAGTAGACCTTGGGAATGCATTAGCATGGACTTTGTGGTAGGTTTGCCAAAGACAAAGAAAGGATATGATAGTATTTATGTCATTGTGGATAGATTTAGCAAAATGGCTCACTTTGTGCCTTGTAAGACCACTCATGATGCATGCCACATAGCTCAGTTGTTTTTCAAGGAAACAGTAAGGATACATAGTTTACCATTGAGCATAGTTTTAGATAGGGACTCCAAATTTATGAGTCATTTTTGGAAAACATTATGGAAAAAGCTTGACATAAACCTCTCTTTTGGATCAACCTACCATCCTCAAACAGATGGGTAGACTGAGGTGGTGAATAGAAGTTTGGGAAACTTATTGAGGTGCCTTACCAAGGACTATGGGCAGACATGGGATCAAATACTTGCACAATCTAAGTATGCATACAATGACACCATAAATATGACTACCGGTAAAAGTCCTTTTGAAGTAGTCTATGGTGTGCACCCAAGAGGCATTTTTGAGTTGAGGGATTTAGGAAGTGCAGTGATCATAAGTGGATATACAGAGGACTTTTCTCAGTCCATGAAGGAGGTCCATGAATCAGTTAGGCAAGCTTTGAAGGAGAACACAAGCAAAATTAAACAAAATGTTGATGAAAATAGGAGAAATATACAATTTCAAGTGGGGGATCTTGTTATGGTTCACTTGAAAAAAGTAAGGCTACAACAAGGAGTGCCAAACAAGTTGTAGATGAGGATGATAGGTCCATGTGCCATTCTAGCTAAGTATGGTGAAAATGTATACAAAATGGATCTACCTAGTGACATTGGCTTGTCACCGATTTTTAACATAGCAGACTTGGTTTCATACAAGGGGTCAGTCCAAGGTGCAGAATGCAGTCACTCAGAGGTTTTAGATGATGTGCATAACCTTCAGTTACTAGCCAAGCCTAATCCTCAGGCCGAGAAGGGGTTAAGTTCAAGAATTGCCCAGAAGACTAGGCATCAAACCTATTGGGAACACCTCATTCAATGGTAGGGCATGGATGATGTTGAGGCTACATGGGTGATGGAGTCAGAGTTTTAGAGGCTTGGAATTGATCCAACATTGATTCTTCAAGGGGTGACATGATCTCTTTTTGTTAGGGAGAATGGTGCAGGAGCACCTAGGTCCTAGTTTTCTTGTCATTACAAATTTTGGCTTGTACTGACCCTAGCCAAGTCAGTAGTAAATAAGGACTCCAAGAGGGTCCAGGAGTGAGTATTTTGTCAATGTAGGCCTAGGTGGAGTTCATTTTACCTAGGTTTGCATTTTTTTGTAAATAGTGTGTTTGAGAAGGTTTTTGGCCTTTTGGTTGGTCAAAAGTGTCAAATGTTGTCAAAATCCTTAGAGAGAGTCAAATAGGTCTTAGGAATCTTTCAAATGTCATATTTGATGACTAGACATAGGTCTCTTAGGTTGGAGAGATCAAAAGTGGAAAAAGCACAAAGTTGCAAAAAGTTGTCATGACAACTTTTGTCCTGAATTTGGTTAGCATTGAAGCTAGGGATTTCCCAATGCCATGGAAGGACTCCACATGTAGGAAGGATATATAAAATCTCTCTTGAATGTTTTCCAAGGTTTCTGTACTTGGTTTTTGGAAGCAATAATTGAAAAACAAGATTTTGGACTGCACTTTTCCTTATTTTTGTCAAATTTTGCATTTATTGAAGGTTTAAAGGATTGAATCTGTGAATCCAATGATGGATTGAAGTTTGGTAGTGTTTTCTAGGGTATTAATTTCAATTTCAAGCTTTGTACATAACATTTACTACTGTTTTGGTGTTTTGTTTCACAAATAGCCAGTTTATGCTTGTAATTAGTAGTTTTTGCTAAAATGGGTGCCCCATAAAATCCCACCATGTGTTCATCACGGCCTATTGGGAAATGGTAGCTAACAAATTTTATAATGTACATATGGAAGGAGGAGTTCTAAAAGTGTAATTTGATATTTTTAGCATCTTTCCCTAGGCGAGTCCAGGAGCAACTCGACTAGAGAAGGCAAGATGAAAAGATAACAGAAATTGCAGGGGTGAATGTAAATGAAAGTCCCAAGATTTTGGGAAGTTTTAATTGGATTATAAAGATTTGGTTGTGTAGGAGGAAGCCTCAAGAGTTCCATTTGAATGTCCAAAAATAAGTTTTACTTGCTGCTGCTAGTCAAGTACCTAAAAGCCCTTGAAATTCTCATTTTGGGGTTTGTGTATGAAAAGAAGGGTTGGAAGCTTAAAACCACTGAAATCCCTTGGATTTGAGTGAGTCATTGAAGAAAATCCACTCTTGTTTGGGGGTCCTTTGGATCATTTTAGCACAAGACCTCAAAACTGGTTTTAGGAGGCCTAATTGGGGCTCTTTCCCTTGTAGCCCTTTTCTAGACCAATTTTTGAAATTGATAAGAAACCTTTGGATTGAAAACCACAAATGGACCTTAAAAACATCTAAAAACATGAAGGAATAACCCTCTACACCTCTGCAACAATTTAAGACCTTTGGAGGGCAGTTTGATGAATTTGAGCCAAGAAGCCATCATGGAGCATATGGGGAACATAGTGAATTGGTAGGGTTCCTAGCAAGGACACTTGAAAAAAACACCTTGGAGTGAGTAAGAGCCAAGACCTATAAGAGATTGAGAAGGACTTTTAGGTCTATAAAACAACTAGGCCTGGTGAGTTGGTGGAATTGAGCAACATCAACTTAGAGAAGTGTTGAGCAGGCTAGGTGAACCCTACCATGAAGCTACAAGCTAAGCCGACTACTCCCAAGAAGTCCAAGGTGAAACCCAACAAATCTGCACCTACCTCTAGTGTGAAAATGTTGGTACCTCTGCCCAAGCCTAAACCAACAACATCTATTGGTGGAGCTACGAAGAGAAAGAAGGAGAAACCTACAAGGCAATATGTTGTAGCAGAAGAGGAAACAAAGTTGGATGAAGAGGTGAGGGAAGTAAAGAAGACTGCCACCTATGCAAGGGTAGTGCAGAAACCTACTTTTGGTGATGCTCGTCCTACTAAGAAAGCTAAGTCACAAGGATTTCCATTTGGAAGGACAAGGGTAGGCAAGAAGAAATATGAGTTAGATGAAGCTCTTAAGTCCGGTAAGCTTGAAGGCCCATATAAAATTGTGCCTCCTATGAATTTGCAATAGTTAATTCATGAGCTACCTCTTCTACAGTTATTCTTAATGGACCTCCTTCCAGTTTCTTCAAAATTTCTAGAGGTTTAAGATAGGGGGATCCTATTTCTCCTATTTTGTTTACTATTCTGGCTGAAAGTTTGGGTAGATATATTATGAGAAGTGTGGAAGAAGGGAAAATCAAAGGCCTTAAACCTTCCTTGTCCAACTTAACCTGTACTCATGAACAGTTTGTTGATGATTCTATTACTATGGGAGAAGCTACTATAAGAGAAGCGAGAAACATGAAGAGTGTTATGGATTCCTATGAAGCTTCTTCTGGTCAAAAAATAAATTGGTATAAGAGTTCTATGTTCTTCATCAATACCCCTATGGATAGACAAAGAAGGATTGAAAGGATCCTTGGATGTAAAATTGTTGAGTTCCCTTCTACTTATTTGGGTCTCCCTCTGTGCTTAAAGCCTTCAGAGAATTTATGGATGAAGTTGGTTGATAGATTCAATTCCAAATTGGTTGGATGGAAAGGAGCCCTCCTTAGCCAAGTGGGTAAGGTGACGATGCTTAAGGCTACTCTTCAAAATTTCCCTATCTATGCCCTTAGTCTGTTTAAATCCCCAAGAAGTTTGTTGAAGCCATTGAAAGAATTCAAAAAAAAATCTTATGGTTGGGAGTGGAAGATAAAAATAGAATCCCCCTTATTACCTGGAATAATATTTGCACTCCTGAGGCTTTTGGGGGTCTGGGAATAAGGAACATTATGACTATGAATAATGCCTTGTTACCTAAACAAATTTGGAGAATGAAAGGGGGGGAAAGGGACTGGAATTCCATTTGGAAAAAGAAATACCTTCACATGCAAGCATCTAAGGAAGAATTTATGGATAAATATTTTCTTGTGGAAGGTTCTGCAACTTGGAAGGCAGATCAAATGGCTAAAGTTTGGGTTGCTGCTAGAAGAAAGTGGAAACTGGGGAATGGAAGAATTATTAGATTCTAGGAGGATAGATGGTTAATGGATAAACCACTGGAGGAAACCCTCATTCTTAAGGAATGGAAAGACTGGTTTAAAAGTGGGTATGGAGACTTTGTCAGGGACTACTGGAGAAATGGGAAGTGGATTAAGTTTAGCCAGCTTTTTCCAAGACTAAAATTTTTGGAGACCTTTCTTTCTTCCAAAATATTTATGGAGCATTCTGAGGATTGTTTGATTTGGAAGAAAACTTCTGATGGGAAATATTTTGTGTCTTCAGTGGTTTCTATCCATTACAAAGTTCCAGAAGAGATCCCTTTGTGGGTGAAAGTGTGGATAAAGAAGTTGACGCCCAAAGTTAATATCTTCTTTTCGATTTTTATCAAAAATAAGGTGCTAACTCTTGATAATCTCCGTAAGTGTGGATTTGTTTTTCCTAATAGGTGCTCTCTTTGCTGTAGGGAGGAGGAGTCTGCCTACCATATCCTCTACCATTGCAATTTTAGTTAGGAAATATGGAATATTATTCTTAGTAAGTGAAAGTTGAGCTAGGTTTTCCCGAACTCTTTGGAAGAGTTTTGGCAACAATGGTTTTGCCCTAGTTCTAATTCTAAGAAGTTTGAGCTTTGGAAACTTACTCTCCCTATTTTCACCTGGAACATCTGGAAGGAGCATAACAACAATATTTTTAGGGGAAAAAAGTGTGAACCCTGATGTGGTGGTGGATAAAATCTATAGAGGGATCCATGAATGCTTATATGGAATTTATAATGGTTTAGCTGCTAAAGAAGACTTTAATGAAAGATGGAATCTTTTCAATAGTATAAACAACAAGGATAAAGGTAGAGATGGTCTTTTCTGGTGCTTTCCTTCCTAGGGATGGATCAAGGCTAATTTTGATTGGGCCTCTCAGGGAAATCCTAGCAATGTTCGTTATGGGGGCATTGTCAGGAATTTTGCTGGAAGTTGCCTTGTGGTTGTTGTTGGCCCTTTGGGTAACCAAACTAGTCATTATGTTGAAGGCTTAGCCGCCCTAAATACATTGATTATAGCTAAAAATATCAATCATGATAATCTATGGCTGGAGGGAGACTCTTTTAACATTATTAAATGCCTTAAAGGGATAATTTTTAAAGCCAGAGAAATTATGTCTAGCTTTAAATCAATTATTATTGAGCATGCTTTTAGGGAAAAAAATGTCGTAGCGGACGGTCTGGCTAACCTTGGCATTATTTTCGAAGATCAAAGCATATGGAATGGGGAAGATAATATCAATTTTAATATTAAAGACCTCATTAGAAAGGACAAATTTATGGGGAAAGAAGGATGACACATTAATCATGGAAGTATTAATGATTAATCATCAAATATTTAGAAAGGTAATGATAGCTCGTCAGAAGGGCAGAGTGCTAAATAAGAATATTAAAAATTTGCACGCTTTGTGGGTGTGTATTTTCAAAAAGCCCAGTGTCATTAGGAAGATAGCTTTGAAGTTGCAAAAGCAAAGAAATAGTAGAACGAATTCTGAAATGGGAGGTAATCTTAGAAGAGAGGAACCTGATAATATTTCCAAATGGCGGGAGATGCCTAAGGTATGGACAAAGCTGGAGAAGGGTTTCATGACGCATTTCATGGAAAAACTAGTGGATTATGACAAAATCAGAGTTAACCTAGCAGTTACCAAAGTGATTGAAAACTAGAAAAATGGCTCCTTCAAAATTCATGGTGTTAAATTCAAGTTGGATGCGGAGCTCATCTCTACAGTCACAGGTATGCCCCATTCTGGTCTCAATTTCTTTAGGGACCTGAAAGTGTCTAATAATGTTGTGAAGCTCTTTCCACACAAAGAGAAGGAGAGAGCGAAATTAGGCAAAGCTTCTGGGGGGTATTATGATGCATCTAATATTAAAAAACTTTAGGGTTGTGTTCTTAATTCTATTATGGAGTATATCACAGTGGAGGGTCATTTTACTAGGGTCTATACCTACCACTTTGTGCTTCTAAATCACTTTAGGATTTATCTTCCCTATTACCTTTCCAGGTCTATGTCGCGGTCTTTGAACAAGCACAGTAAGAACCCCTCTTCTCCTGTGCTTCATTATGGCCTTATTTTGCTCATTTATTAGCATTATAAGATTTTGGCAATTCGAGAAAATAAAAGGTTGTCGGTGTTGCCAGAGAAAGGAAAGAGGAAAATTGAGGAATCTGGGCCTCATAAGGATGAGTTGAAATAGAGTAAAAAGGTGAAAAAAGCCATTGTGGAGAAAATTCAAGAGGACATGGATAAACAAAATGATACAGAGGTTGATTATGAGGATATGGGAAAAGAAGGAAGTGAGATGGAGACTAATGAGTCTGATGAAGAGGAGAGTTGGAAAGAAGAGGAAGTGGGAAAAGAGGAAGGAGGAGTAGATGATGTTTCTAATCAGAATAGCCCTACCCATAGTGCGAGTACTGGTAATTTTAATAGCTAGCCTGTGGAGGAGCAGGACAACCAGATAAATAAGGAGGAAAGGGAAATGGAAACTAAGCAGAACAAGGATAAGGAGCAAACGAGCAGGGAAAAGGATAAAGATGGAGATTAGATTATTTTGGATAAACTCAAGAATCATTATGAGGCTCATCTGGGTTTTGATAGATGGGTTTATGAAAGAATAAATAAACTAGAAAAAATAGTTAAGCAACAGGAAGACCAGGGAAAGAAAGATAAAAGTAACCGGGAGCAAAGGAAAAAGGTTATGGATGAAAAAAGTGGAGAAGATGGAAGCTCAGATTAGTAAGATGGAGGAAGAAAAGACAACCATGAAGAACTTCCTGATTATGATTCCGGATATCCTCAACTCTGTGACCAGGACTATGGAGGAAATTGCCAAGTACCTTGATGGCTCAAACACTTCCAAACCTGTTGTGGACCTTGATGTTGATGATGATGCTATTGAGGCTCGGAACATGGATAGTGCTCCTAGAGGTATGGCCAAAAGGACTAGAGCGAGTATGAAAAAAGTTGCCTTGGCCTCTTCCAAGGAAATCCCAATGCTCAGGGATAATACCAAATAAATGCAAGGGATTGGTGGAAAATTGGCTAATGCCCTTAAAAACATTAAGTAATTTATCTTTTTTCTATTTTGCTTGGATGTTGCTAGTTTTGTTGGGCTGTTGTATTGGCTTTTGCCCTATACTTTGGTGATTTTTTTGCAGAATGTCTTATCTTGCTTCTTAATGCTCTTATCTTTTAAGGTTCTCTTGTAAAGGGTTTCGAGATCCCTTCAAAGCCTTCTTTTCCTGTAATAAAAAATAGTTAATAGATGAGATTTTGAAAGATGGAAATTTGAAAATATTTCTATATATTATGAGAATTATGAGGATAAAGATCAACAAGCTATAGAAGAAGAAGCTATTGTATAGTATATGGATAAATTTAGTAATTTCTTGATAGAATTATCATCTATAATCCCCAAGAGCTTGTATGGCATTTTGGATGCAAGGAGATATACAACTTTACTTGAGGATGGGAGAATAAAAGAATATGTACTGATAAATCTATCTCATAGTATTTCTAAGGAAGAAGCCATTAATTTACTAAAGCTTGCAAAGGAAAAATTATAGACAAAGAGGAGAGTTATCAAGATTATGGTCGGAAAAAAGGATGAAGTCATAAAGGAAGCCAAAACAATTTTAAGAGAGTTTTTGATAGAGCAGGGCATAGAAGTAATTTTGGAATAATCTTCTTAAGAAAAATTTGTTCTGGAAGAACATGCAGCAGTCTTTGAGCCTAAGGATACTCCATCTATCCTAGATGTGTCTGATGTTCCTGGTGGATAGTAAGATTAGCGATCTATAGATTTGGTTGGATAGGAAGCTGTAGATGATCTCACTGCAAATCAGGAAATCAACAACTTCAGTGAAGCTATGCAAGATCCTCTTGAGATAGAAATAATTGTTGAGATGATAGCTCCCGAGTTAAGTGAAGCAGGGAAGAATAAAGATGATGGCAAAGAGGGTGAAAAGGATATGAATGAATAATTTGGTAAGGATGAGGGTGAAGAGAAAACTGACAAGGCTCTGACAAGCATGACAAAATCCATTGTTCTTGACAAAGGAAAACAAATTGGAGTTGAGGATGATCTTTCTCATGATTTGGTAGATCTAAGCATTATGTCCCCTCTACAAGCACTAAAATTGGCCACCCTTGTGTAGATCAAGGCAAGTGAGGACTTAGTCAAGTCTGCACCAGAAGAGAAAGAGGTGTTATCTTTGGCAACTATAGTTTTGGAGAAAGTTTTGCCTAACCTTAAGCAGATTTCCAATGACTCACCCTTCGGTAAGCTTAAGGAAATTTTAAATAAAGTAGAATCCAATTTTGTATCATTAGAGAAAGCTACAAATATAAAGGTTTTGAATAAGTTCAATGAGATGAGGCTTTAAACCTATTTGAAAACAATTGAGACTGATAGGGAAGTTTTGAAGTCTGCAGTGAAAAGTGTAGAAGATGCATTAGATGTAGGCAAAAAAATATTCAAATCATGTCTCTTTTTGCCCAAGTTTATTGTAGATATTGATAAGAAAATAAGAGATATTGAAGGGAAACTTTCTAGTACTAGTCATTCATTTCCCCCTCATTCAGTTTTTCCAAGTTCCCTTGAAGCTCAAATAATGGATCTCGCTGACAAAATAAAGGCTTGAATAGGGAAAAAGAGCTAGTGTTAAGAAGAGTGGGAGAACTAAGAAGTCTGATCACTCCCCGGATGGACACCTTGCTTGGAGCTCAATGGGATGCAGTCAGTGCTTTAGGTAAACCGATGGCATCAAATCTCACATGAATTGAATTTCATGCATACATGTTTAGTGCTCTGATTAATGTTTTAGATTGTTTCCTGAGAGGATGGAATGAGTACTTGAAATCCTTGCAGCTCACTTATGCAGCCATTTTTAAATTCATGTAAATTATTGCATTCATTTGTACATAAGTTTTGGCGGATTCCTACCCTTTGCCATTGATCTCAAAGAAGGAGAGAGTAGAGAGTAGTGAAAAATGATGTTCATTCTTAGGGGGAGTCAGTTGAATGTAAAAATTTTAGATTGTTGGATTGCTTGCAATTTTTGGAGTTTTGGAACACTTATCATTTTTCACAAAGTTTGCCATCAATGCCAAAGGGGGAGATTGTTGGCATAAGACACTATTTTGGTGATGCTCCTGTGAATATTGATGATGTCTAGTGCATGAGATTTCTTAGGAGTTGTCATTGATAGCAACTCAGCCTTTTGATCTTATTCGGTATTGATTTTGGGATATTTGGATGTCTTGAGTAAGTTTTGGTATAAGTTTGTTAGTGATACTCAGTGTACAACCTTGGTGAGCATTTCTCATTTCCGGTGATGTGTTTTTCTCTTCAATGATCAGAGTTAAGTTTATTTAGTATAAGAAACATATTATCACACAATCCTATCCTCCAGTTTTGTTTCTTAAGCATGTTAGAAGGTCTAGTATTTGGTAGAGTAGTAAAACAGGGTTATCTTCATTATTGGTGGTGTACCATGTGGACCGGATTAATTGAGGTAATTCTGGTGGTTGTTGGCAAGTTTGAGGTAATTGGACTTGCTTATGGGAAGTGTGTGATATATCTTTTGCATCTAGAATATGGTTTTGTGAAGTTTGAGCCGACTTGAAGCTACACATTTCATATTTTGATATTTTGAGAAGTCAACTTGTGGGATATCAATTTTGTTAATGTGGATATATAAGATTGACTTGGATAATGTCTTTGGGTGATGAGATGATATGTGAGATGATTTTGGGAGAAATTGAGCGTAGTTTCATGCACGCACATTAAGTTTTGTTGATTTGGTAATTAGTAGTAGAGCATAACAGAGCAGTTATCAAAATGGCAATAATGGATCACTTTGTACCTAATCAGAACTGTCATTCGACAAAGTTAGATGATTTTCTTCAATTCATTACTCATTGTAATCATTTTGTATTATCCTATAAGGTAGTGAGTCTTCCTCTCATCTCTTGGTACCAAGCATTTGAAGGAAGTTCACTAAGAATCCGACTCCTCAAATCCATGCTAAGAGTCATCATTGATAACTTGTGTCTCTTGCAACTCAATGCATCCACCACGATATTCTTTTTCCCTTGAATACACTTAACCTTAAAATAATACTCACAAAGGAACTCCATCCATTGACATTCCTTGACATTCAAGTTCAGTTGTGTGAAGATACAATAAACTCTGATGATCATTATACAACTGAAACTAATGCCTGAGAAGAAAATTCCTCCATCTCACCAAAGAATGAACAACTACCACCAGCTCCAAATCATGAGTGGGATAATTTAGCTCATGATCCTTGAGTTTGTGAGACTCATAGGAAATCACTTGTCCATCTTGCATAAGAACATCTCCCAAACCTTCCAAGGAAGCATCAGTACACAACAAAATCTCCTGTTGGATCTGGCACTGCTAAGATAGGTACACTAGTCAAACACTCCTCAAAGTTCTAAAAAGTTATCTCACACTACTCCATCCACACAAACTTCTTCACTTTCCTCCAAAGAGAAGTAATGGGATAAGATAACCTAAAAAACCCTAGAACAAACTAACGATAATATCCTCCAAGGCCCATAAAATGGAGAACCTTTGCCACATTAGTAAGTGTTGGCTAATCCACAATTACTGGAATCTTAGAGGGATCCATTGTGATACTATATTATGGTGAAAATTAGGGTTTCCACCAAAAGAAGGATGAAAACTACTAACTTTTCTTAGGGACCATTACATTAGGAACATACAAGAATTTGATAGATCTCAACCTAGGTGGTCTAAATGTTGATCAGATTTTAGGTGTCTTGGATGAGCCTCTTCTTTCCCTTAAGTTGACTTGATTTGTTGAAGATGTTGAAATCAGGGTAAATGTGTTCAAATAGAAGTAATTATAGGCAAAAAATGAGCTACAGTCATCAGATCGAGCCATGAACCTGAATCTAAGGATTGTAATAATATTGGAACCTATTCCCAAAAGAATCTCATGATTTGTCGAGACTAGTATGGTACTCTTTCTAGTCCTCCACACTTTTTGCACTCCAATGGGGGATTGATTCATCACTATAAATAAAGCTTATTCTGAAGACTCAACTATGTACCTATTCCTGCACACACTAGGGAATGGAAATAGGTTGGGAATGGGGGTTTGCCTAAGTCAAACCCTAGTTTAGGAATTAAAATTGAATGTAATATTGCAAATGCTAAAATAAATAATGGAAAGCTATACCTCAAATCTACAATGACTAATAATGATCCTTTTCTTCTTGAATGTAATCACATATGTTGTATGAAATGGTATGAAAATGACAACCCTAATCACATTCGCATGCTTGCATATCAATGTTGTAATTTTCTCCACAATCATTGAATGAAGGAAAAGTAGCCTTAAAGATCCCTACAAATTCTTGATGATGAACACTTTAATGCTTGAATTCTTTAGGTCAAATTCTTGGAGTCATAGTATTGAAAAGAAATATCTAAACTCGTATTCGTTGTTCAAATTTTCCAATTCTTTGTCCTCTAAAACCTTGTTTTGATATTATGTTAAATCCACTCCTATAAAGATTTCCTAATTGAAAAGGAGCAGGAACATTATAATGAATTTGTAGTGTAAGCGTGTTTAGAAGGAACAAAGGGACAAGTATATGATGAAGAAATATCTTGTAAAGGAGGATTTTCCTTTCTTTCATCGTGCATATCCTCTTTGGAAAATTGGGAAGGAAGATTCTTATCATCTAAGGCCTCATCTTTACTTAATTTTATGTTGGGAGATAGATCATGAATAAAATACATAACATCATCTTCTCTACAAATGTTTTGATGACTAAGATAGGCTCTAGGAGAATAAGGGGGATCTACAGAGATTAAAACACCAATATTTTAATCTTACCCCCCTTGCACTGGGGTATGTGTATGAGAAGAAGATGGTTCCATGTTGCTCTTCAATGCTTTCTCTCCATTAGACAGATCATTGATAGGAGTACTATCTTGTTCTTCATTCACATTAGATACCCTAGGAGAGGTACAAGTATTAGGTTTTCCATTAACATCTCTAGGATTGGGATCTACAAAAGCTTTAATGTGATATATATATATGCAATGCATTTTCCTAAAAATGCCATAGTAAAACAATATGAACTATAAATGAAAGCCTCAAGATCTAATTGATTGAAAGGAATTAATTTGGAAATTCTAAAAATGCAATATGTTGAAGTTCTATGAATGAAATGAAGCAATGTGAAGTGAAAGAAAGCATTATCCAACACATGATTCTGATAAATATAAGTAAAAATAAAATTAATCATATGTGAAACATAAATAAATTAGATCTATTAAGTGTCTTTTAAAATCAGATCTGAAAAATTAAAGTGATGAATTATGCAACCCAGAAATCCAAATAACCAAAATAAATTAGGGTTTTTATGAATAAAACCTCTAAATTTATGTGATTTGGTTAAAATGAGATCTATGAATTTAAATTTGAATTTCGAAATGTTTCTAAATTAGATCTAAAACAATTAATACAAATTAGACAACCCACAAGCTTAATTTTATAATTTAAAAATTACGGTTTTTGTTGAATTTAACCTCTAAAGTTTTAAAAATTCAATTGGAAATTAAAATTGTAAAAGTAAATTTGAATTTTAAATTGCATAAAAACTCAAATCTCAGAACATAAATTATAATTATCTTGGTGTAAGGAGTCAAGTTCACCAAAATGTATTATGGTGAAAATTAGAGTTTCCACCACAAGAAGGATGAAAACCACTAATTTTGCTTAGGGACCATTACATAAGGGAAAGATAGGAATTTGATAGATCTCAACCTAGGAGGTCTAAATGTTGATTATATTATAGGGGTCTTGGATGAGCCTCTTCTTTACCTTGAGTTGAATTAATTTGTTTAAGAAGTTGAAATTGGGGTAAATGTGTTGGGATTGAAGTATGCACAAATAGTGAGCTATAGTCGTCTGCTCGAGCCACGAACTTGGATCTGAGGATTGTAAGAATATTCGGACCTATTCCTAGAAGGAGCTCTTGATTAGTCGAGACTCATACGGTGCTCACTTTGGTCCTCCATACTTTTCACACTCTAATAGGGGATTGATTTGTCACTATAAATAAAGCTTATTCTGAAGATTGTAGCTCGGTACTCGTTCCTGTACACACTAGGGAAGGGAAATAGGTTAAGAATAGGGGTTTCACTAAGTCAAACCCTGGTTTAATTAAATAAATATTTTATTTATTTAATTATCTAAGCCTAATTCTTCTATTAATTAAATAAATCCTTATTTATTTAATTAATTCATTTATCCTCTTCTAGCCTTATTTCTCATTTAAATAAATACATTTATTTATTTAAATTATCCTTTTCCTAAATTAAATAAATATTTATTTATTTAATTGATCCCTATTCCTCTATTAATTAAATAAATCTTTATTTATTTAATTAATTCATTAGCCTTTTCTACACATGACACATGTCACTCATCTCTTAATTCATACACTACCTACCTCTTTCATTATTTTGGTATTTCTTCTACCTACCCTCTAATCTTAGCCGACCTCTCTTTTTACACCTCTCAATCTTAACCCTCCATTTCATATTGTGTCTTCTATTTAAGAAGATGCTTTCTTCATTGTCAAACCCTAATCACTCATGCTAATGACTAATCTTGAAGACTTGGCTACACTATGATCCTACTTGCAACCACATTTTGTTCTTTGTTGAGCTCTTGTGCATATAAAAATCTAAGAGCAAATATATATCAAGCAAGATCAATGGAGATAGGAAGAGTGAAGATCAAAACCCTATTGGACATGTGATGGTATAATCTTTGTGATTTTGAGTTATTTGCATTGTCTTAGGTAATCTTCATATGTTATGGTGGATCTTTGTTGATTGTTAGGCTAGGGTTTTGTGGTTGGATTCATTTAGCCTTTCAATATTGTTATTATTGTTGTCCATTTTCACCATACACAGAAGGAAATGCATCCTTGAAGATCTCTATAAATGCTTGATGATGAACACTTCAATGCTTGAATGATTTAGGTCGAATGTTTGGATTCTTCGAATTGAAATGAATTAATTATTAATGTCTTTATATATGAGGATCTAGGTTAATCTACTAATTAGGCTAACCTCCAATGATCATATAGAGCGACAAAATTTATTTCCCACCAGAAAGATAGGTTACACCTCTCCCTTCAAAAATGGGCCCCATTGAGGGGGACCAGAGTGCTAGTGCCCTAGTCCTCCTATATCAGTGACCAAAATTAGGGTCCAAGGAGGAGGACATAGCCCCAAAGGATCATTTGGTAGGTGTATAAGGCATAAAAGTTGGAGTTAAGGCACTAAATAGACCCAAAGAGAAGATGAGGAGGAGACGTGTTAAAGTAGGGGCACAAACATGAGGTGTAATTTGGCCCAGTGATAATTTACGACACTACATTTAGCCCCCACTTTAATGAGAGTATGAACCTATGCAAGGTGTGATGACGTGTTGATTCAAAGAATAATCTTAGGTTTTGATGATGATATTGACTTGATAAGATGCCCCAACTCTTGCAACTATGGTTTGATGAAAATGCAAGTTCTTCGATTAACTTGATTGCTTAGGTTGATAAGATTGAAAAGTCTTGATCAATTTGATTGATAAGATCTAGATTCAGTCTGGTTTCAAGGAGGATTCATCATGTATAAGACAAAGATGATCAAAGCATCTGGTTTCAAGAAGGATTCATCCTGTATAAGACATGATTGATCACAACGTCTGGTTTCAGGAAGGATTCATCCTGTATAAGACATGATCAGAGTGTCTGGTTTCAGGAAGGATTCATCCTATATAAGACAAAGATTGCTCACAACATCTAGTTTCAGGAAAGATTCATCCTGTATAAGACATGATCAGAGCACAACGTCTGGTTTTAGGAAGGATTTATCCTGTATAAGACATGACTAATCACAACGTCTTGTTTTAGGAAGGATTCATCCTGTATAAGACATGATCAGAGCGCAACCTCTGGTTTCAGGAAGAATTCATCCTATATAAGACATGACTGATCACAACGTCTAGTTTTAGGAAGGATTCATCCCGTATAAGACATGATCAGAGTGCAACATCTGGTTTCAGAAGGATTCATCCTGTATAAGACATGATTGATCACAACGTCTAGTTTTAGGAAGGATTCATCCTGTATAAGACATGATCAGAATCAAAATTAATTATGTGAGGAATTAAAAATAATTAAAAATAATTATTTTGAAGTGTCTACATTTTGGCGATGTGTACAAGATAGAAGAAGAAAAGGATGCCCCAACGTAAAGCATGGGAGGTGTATGCCCCCTCAAGAATTTTTTCAAAAAAAAGGACAAAAAATTCTTGAAAAAAGAGAGGAAGAAGAATCAGGGTGGAATGGATAAATGAGGAATAAATATGAAGAAGTCATGAAGAATTTGGAAGGAAGAATAGGAGAGGTGAGACCGCGGGGGAAGATGGGCCCTCATGGGGGCCCATATACACCACAACGGACCCAATGAGGGGTCATTGTATCATGATGAACATATTGTCCTCTTTATATATATATATATATATATATATATATATATATATATATATATATATATATGATTCGATTGGTGATAGATGATGTGTAGCATTTATTGTGATGGATTATTTTTGTTTCTCTTATGATGTCATATATGGATGTCATCATGGATGTGCTATGCTGATCTATTTTGTGATGCAGAGTGGATGCTTATCTATGTATGTTTATGATGTGTTGCTGACATAGTTTTTGGATGCAGGATGAGTGATTTTTATGTTTTATGTATAAATACACGTGTGAATGATTTATGATGTAGTCTAAATGTAATGCTATATGGATGAGTGTATCTTTTATTTATGTGATGCAATCTTATATGGTAAATGTTTTGTGGAAAAAAAGAATGACTATCTAAGAAATGCACTCTACATGATGTGAATGAATTAATAAAAAGAGGGAATATGCCAATAATAACACAATGATCTTAGATAGAAGAATATGGAATAGATGGGGAGTGGGGGAAATTGAGAACTCCATGGGATTATTGAGTTTAGGATTTGATGGAATGATGGTGAGATGACATTTTATGTTTTTCCGCGTCTGCAAGCGTTCGGATCGCGTCTTTGATTTTCAAAAGCATCTGCGGTGGCTGGAATCGCGTCTGCGTTTTTGCCAAATTTTATTTTGCAGGTTTCTGAAAGGGGCGTCTGTGTTTCCGAACCGCGTCTGGGCTGTTTCTGCCCGCGTGTGTGTCCGAGAGAGGCGTCTGTGTATTTTGGCCACGTATGTGCATCACAGAACCGCATCTATGTCATAAAGACATGTCTGTGTCTGGTATAACAGCGTCTGTGTTTTTACTGTTTCAAAATTTTAAGATTTTCTTCAATTCGGTTTTTGGATTTCGCACTTAGGGTTTCAGATCTGGTTTATATTTTGGACTAACCCTTGCAGATCTAGCTAACTAAGTTTGTGCAGCTTGTTTTGGGAGCAAAAACGTTTTTGTTGAAGGCCCCTTTTTCACAAAGTCTTTTGGGTTTTTTAAATTTACCTAACTTGTGTGCTTGCAGGAAGGGGTGATCATTTGAAACAGCCCAAACTACTAACAAATTTTGTTGCAGGGCCTTGGCTAGGGTTTTGTAATTTTGTTGTGTGCCTTGTTTTCATAGATTAGCAAACACTTCCATTGGTGCACTAAAATTGAATCATTGTCTTTTGTGTCTTGAGCAATAGGCTCTTTTTGTTTAATCTTTAGAGGGCCTGTCTTCCCGTGTGGTCATTAGGATTACTAGTGAGAAGAGAACGACCCAAGTGGTAGCAAAAGAAAAGCCATCTTCTTCCAAGCCACTATAATCAAATGTATTCATGGTGAAAACTATGAATAACGTGTGCTGATTAGTTCATACCAACACTATGTCTCCCCATAAACCCGTTTGATCAAATTTATTTGATCATTTGTAGGGCGTAACCCCTACCGGCTGGGAGCCTTCTGTATTTATAGAGCTGAAAGTGCCGCATGTATGGCCACACGAGCGGATGCCCTTACTAGCACCTTTTTGTTTTAGAAGCCCAAATCCTTCTAGTTGTTGAGGCAGGAGGTCGGACCTCTGGTAGCGGCCCACACACATACAGTTCTTAGTAGAGATACAAAGTTCGCCATGGGGAGTTTTCATGGGGACTGATGCTTGGCTGACCCGAGAAGTGAGTGCTGAGGGTGGAGCCAGTGAGGTCAAGCATCTAAGTATCCACTCTGAATAGCGTAGCCTCAGGGGTAAAACCCTATGTGGGATCAACAACTATTGTCTTGGCCAGCCATAAGAATTGTGCTTGTCTTATGTTAAACACTCAAACATTCAAGACCAAACAACAAAACATTGTGTCTTTTGTGTCTTCAAGTGTATGCAAAACATTTTACATCAAACAACACACTTTTGGAGTCTAAACACTTGCAAACATTGAGTCCTCATCAACATTGTGTCCTCTTGTCACGAAAAACAGTCAAACAGTCGGATTTGGTCACAACAAAACAACTTCACAGATTGGAAAAATTGCACGAAGTTTACAGAAACACGTCTGTGTCTATTTTAACCGCGTCTGGGGCATCTAAGTGCATCTGTGAAGGGCAGAATAGCATCTGTGTTTTTAGCAGCGTCTGTGTCCAACAAAGAAGCGTCTGTGTCTGGGAATTGCGTCTGTGAAGTATACAGAAGCGTCTGTGTCAGGAATTGAAAAATTTTACAGTCCAGCAAACAAAGGAAATCAGTTTCGGAATACTTGAGCTTCCTAGGTTGTCTCTTCAGGTTTCATCTAGCATTCAACCTGTTCTAAGGTCTCATACAGTCTATCATTGCTTCACATCTCATTTTACATTCATACTTGTCTAAACTTGAGTCAAAAAGGTCACTTGCTTGTCCTCACTATACTCTTTCAACACACTACATACAACTACACTTTGCTAAGTGGTCCCTCATCAAGGTTTCTTACCTTTGGGTCTCATTTGGTCTTACTTAGAGTCAAGGTCAGCTTACCTCATCAAGAGAAACAATCATCTCTTTGGAAGTCACACCTACTCTACTACTTACATACTTGGTCTTACACTTTGGACATTGCAAGTACACCTCAAGATTCATTTACATTCCATACAACTCTTGGTCTTCCATACTCTTTTCACTTTTCATCTAGTCTCTCATAGCTTGGTTAAACACCTAGTTCATGGTTGAAACCCACCTTCAAAAATCTAGGAGAATAGCTAAAGAAGCTCAAGAATCCGCAAACATGAGTTCTTATGAGTATGACAATGATTTATTCTTTAATCCTGAGCACACTACATTACCAGACATGGATGTTTATAGAAACAATCCAAATGTGGAAAACACAAACACTACAAACAACAATGCTACACACAATGACAATGTGGACAACTTTTCAATACAATCAGCAGATATAGAAGAATCCATAATGAATCCTCATTTCAATAGATTGGTTGAAGAGATAATGAGAAGGGATAGACAATACTTTTTACACATGATGGCACAAAGTGGAGCTAAAATACCTCATGACTTTGACATGTCTCAACTTATGGAAAATCGACCCTCACAACAAACTCACTCTAACATGGATCAAAGGAGACCAAATAGTGGAGGAAATAGAGGACCGAATATGGTACCTGAATCACCATCAGCTTTGCTTCAAAAACCAGAAATTCCACATACACAAGCTCAAACATATGATACTTACCTTCGAAGACCATTATGGAAGCCCTATGCAGATAGATATGCTCAATCACATGCTCAAGGTATGGATCAATCAAAACAAGTGGATACTCAAAGGAATCCTCAAAATTTGGACATAAGGAAACCTCATGTCAAATTTGGGGGCAACACAATGGAAAATGAAATGCCTATTGAATATGGTATATATGCACAAAATAGATATGGGGTTCCTCAACATGAAGCCATGCCAAGTGCTCCCTATATGCCGCATCAATATAGACCTCCATATGGACATGTCTACGATCAGTATCATCCATACATGCAACAAGCTCCTCAAATTGGTGTCTCAAACATGGGCTATGCTACAAGAAATAGATCGCCACCTAAGAATACTTTGGAGCAACAAGTCAGAGATCTACAAAAGAAAATGGAGGACATGAGTACATCAAAACCAACATACACTATGAGAGATATATGTCCTTATCCATTTGATAAGAGCATCCCAATGCCTCCATTTCCTGCACACTTTGTGACACCAAAATTTGACAAGTATAGAGGAAAAGGAGACCCCAAGGCACACATAAGACAATTTTTCATAGCCTGCATTGAGGTAGCGGTAGAAGAAACATATTTGATGAGGTTGTTCCCGCAGAGCTTAGGCGATCAAGCTATGGAATGGTTTTCTCAATTACCTCTTGGTATTAAGTCATGGGGCGACTTAGCAGAGGCATTTATTCAGCATTTCTCCTACAATATAGAAACGGATATCTCAGTCATTACTTTGTGCAATACTAAACAAAAGGAGGGAGAATCCTTTGCATCATTTTTACAAAGATGGAGAAATCTAGCTAGCAGATGCTCTTGCGAAATCCCACAAAAACAAATGGTAGAAATGTTCACTCAAAACGTTAACAAGGACATTGGCTATGATCTAAGGAAAGCTTGTTTGTCCACCTTCAAGGACGTTATTGAAAAGGGCTTAGCAACAGAAAAGGTCTTAATTGAACAGGGAGTCATTAAGATATTCAAGGAAAACAAAGATGACTTTAAAGGAAAAGACAAGCCAAGATTTTGGAATAAGAACAAGAACACAGTTAATGATGGTGTTGTTGATGCCAATACCGTAAGACCCAAGTTCATCTTTTTCGGATCAAGTTCTACAAACAATCAAGTGAATACTCAAACAACTTCTAAACCACGAAGGAAGTACACTCCATTGGGAGAACCACTCGAATCACTATTCAAAAAGCTAGTGGCAAACAAAGTGATCACAGTTCCAGATTTTCCTCCATATGAACCAAAGGTCAAACCCAATTGGTGGAATGATGATGAGTATTGTGAATTTCATAAGAGCAAGGGTCACAAAACAGGTAATTGCCATCGACTGAAGAACATTGTGCAAGATCTCATTGATAGAGGTGACATTGAGATTGAGGGACACTCATCTAATCAAGAACATGAGATGTTTAAGGAACCATTCCCAAAGCATGACAAAGGAAAAGCCAAAGTCACAGATGATCAAGCCAACTATACTAGAGCACCTTACAACTATGACTCAACTATCAACCACATCTCGATGGACAATCATATCTCTACTATTACCATCAAGAACAAAAATCCTGAGAATCCTCCTCAGAGACCCAAGATTGTCCTAAGAGGTGTTGGATCTTCTTCTGAACATACCTCTGAATGTCATGTTACAACTCATCGAGGTAAAATTACATTGCCAAGTGCCTCTACTAAAAATACCGCTTCTTCATCTACTAAACCTGAGTATGACCTTGTAGAACAGTTAGGGAAGACACCCGCACTCATATCCATCCTTGAGCTCTTACGCATATCCCCTGCTCATAAGGCTATTCTTGACAAAATCTTGAGAGACACTGCCATTCCTACTGATCTGAACGTGGACCAGTTTCAAGCCATGGTGGGATACCTTTCCATTCCACATTCCCTCACATTCACAGAAGCCGATGAAGCCTCCGTAAGTCAGCCACATAATGCACCTTTACATGTTGAAGCCTTGATACACAAACATCGAATAAAGCGAGTCCTGATAGATGGAGGAGCAGGTCTAAACATTTGTACATTGAGCACCATTAAACAATTGGGATATTCTGATAAAGCTGTGAATTCGACAAATCAAATCGCCATCAAGGCATATGATGATGAAGAACGCTCATCCAAGGGCACAGTCACCTTACCTCTAAGAATTAGGCCAGTCACAAAGGATGTGGTTTGTCAAGTCCTAGATCTAGATCTCACATACAACATATTACTAGGACGTCCTTGGATTCATGAAATGAGGGCAGTCCCATCAACATATCATCAATGCATTAAGTTTCCTCATAATGGAGTCGAGGTAACAGTCAACGGTGATCCTAATCCGTTCATATATTGCAATAACTTGAGATCACATACTGAGACTATCATTCCCAGTAATCGTGAGGCTGCTCCTTCTTCAGCATACATTGATCCTAAGTCATTGAAACCTTCGACATCAAAACAAGGTGAACTTAAAGGCAAATTTCAAGACAAAGGCATGGGAGAATACACTTTGAATCAAACCATGTTTTTACGACAAGTCATGAGTTCTCCAAAAGAATATGGAAGGCCATATCCTAACAAGCAAATATCCATCATGATACTCAAATGGGATCCTACTACCTTTCAAAGATGGGGCAAACTAGAAGAGGAAAATTTATACAAAATGCTTTACAAAGACATTGAAGAGGACACACATGATCAGATTAATATACCCTATGAGAACTATGGCAAAGGCTTCAAGATTCTACAAAGATTTGGGTATGATGGAAAAAGCCCTCTTGGGTTACGCAAAGAAGGCGTCATGGAGCCCTTACAACCTGAATTGACTGTAAGAAGAGAACGCTCAAAGGGACTTGGTTTTCTGACTTCCAAGATCCACAATAAAAGGACAGAAAGGACATCACAAATCAAAGTGGCCAAAATTCAACAAGAAGATTACTATTCCACAGATTCCAACGAATGGGAATGGGGTTCAGACAAATCCTCCAGTGACTATGAGCTCACCGAGACATTTAGAGAGCCAGATGAACCCACAGAAGAAGAGGAATTTTATAAAAAGTTCAGAGTTGGTCAAGAAACAACTCATAAGGATTCCCCACAGTCTTCATTTCAAGGTCTTAGGTCGAAATCACATAGGATGAGGACACCTGTCCCAGAAAGCGCTACTAGTGATGACAATTTAGATTCGCTTGCGATCGAAACTGATGAGGAGAGTTCCATCGATGACCTCGATGATTGCCTTGATATACCCGAATATAACCACATCTTCACTCTTAGCCCTGCAAACTCTGAAAACATTACAGGCCTTCCCCTTGCTCACCCCCAACTCATTGACTAGGATTATGAAGGACCAGCACAATTTGACACATTTCAAAATGACGAAGCTATTATTGACTATCTTGGCATTCGAGATGATCTTCCCCCTGGGGACCACAAAGCAAGATACACCATAGAACTCAACAACATGGCATATTTTGGTGAGGGTGTCGGACCTTCCAGTTGCAAAAATGTGAAAATAAGAACAAAACAAGGATCTTATGGCAAAAACCACACTGTGGCGCTATCTGATCCCAAAAAAGTAAAAAGAAAGGACGTATTTGAGGGCGAAAACCTCTCTGAGGCACCCGAAGATGGAAGGCTCGACATTCTCCCAGCATCATATGAGGAAAAATCATCCATGTTGGTAGAGGAGACTATAAAGACAAACATTGGTACAGAAGAAGTTCCACACAACATATTCCTGGCTCAATCATTGACAGAGTCCGAAAGGGCAAAATTCATAAGCTTCTTCAAAGAGCGACAAATCAACTTTGCATGGTCATACGCTGATATGCCTAGATTAGATCCGGATTTGGTAATGCATCATTTGACAGTCAAACCGGGGGCAAAGCCAGTAAAATAGAAATTAAGGAAAATGCATCCACAAGTGGCATTACTAGTCAAAGCAGAGCTGGAGAAATTATTGGATGTCGGATTCATACGCCCAATTGATTATCCTAAATGGATCTCCAATTTAGTACCTGTCAGTAAACCAGATCACAGCATCAGAATATGTACGGATTTCAGAGACATCAACAAAGCTTGTCCGAAAGATGACTTCCCATTACCAAATATCGACTTGATCGTTGATCTCACAGCAGGTCACGAAATGTTATCTTTAATGGATGGGTTCTCTGGTTATAATCAAATCAGGATTGCACCCGAGGATCAACACAAAACATCATTCACTTGTCCGTGGGGAACTTTCTGTTGGAATGTCATGCCCTTTGGGCTGAAAAATGCAGGTGCTACATATCAAAGAGCAATGACCACTATCTTTCATGATCTCATGCACATAACCGTGGAAGATTATGTTGATGATCTCTTGGGAAAATCAATAGACAGAGATACACATTTGGACATACTTTCAGTCGTCTTTGATCGGTTGGAAAAATACAAGGTAAGATTAAACCCCAAGAAATGTGTCTTTGGAGTAACCTTCGGGAAGCTCCTAGGATTCATTGTGTCTAAAAGAGGAATCGAAGCCGATCCAGCAAAAGTCAAGGCTATCTTGGACATGCCGCCACCCAGAAATATCAGTCAACTCTGATCCTTACAAGGGAGACTCCAATCTATACGAAGATTCATAGCACAACTTGCAGATAAGTGTAATCCTTTTCAGCACCTGCTACATAAAAACATCAAGTTCAAATGGGATGATAACTGTCAACAAGCTTTTCAGACGCTCAAAGATTATCTTTTGAATCCGCCAGTTCTGATGCCACCAATTCCAGATCAGCCTTTGCTACTATACATATCAGCTACTCCAACAGCACTGGGGGCACTCCTAGCACAACAAGTTGCTGACGGCAAGGAAAAAGCAGTATACTATATCAGTCGCACATTGGTGGGATATGAGCTAAACTACACACCAATTGAGCATGCATGTCTCGCTGTGGTCTTTGCTTCACAAAAATTACGACATTATATGCTCACTCACAAGACTAAGTTGATTGCAAGAATTGATCCATTAAAATACCTTCTCAACAAAGCTACACTTACTGGGCGATTGGCCAAATGGGTAATGATCCTGAGTGAATTCGACATCGAGTATGTGGACAGAAAAGCAATAAAAGGACAAGCAATCGCAGATCAATTGGCAGATGCCCCCATGATAGATGATGCTCCTCTAAATTCAGAATTTCTAGATGAGTCCATTTTAACAATATCACATGCAAAGCCATGGCAACTATACTTTGACGGGTCATACACATAGCATGGGGCAGGAGCTGGTATTCTCTTTATAACTCCTCAAGGTGATTCTATACCAAAATCATACCGCTTATCATTTCCTTGCACTAACAATATAGCGGAATATGAGGCATTAACAACTGGATTACGAATTGCAGTTCAGTGGAAGATCCAAGAACTTCGTGTTTTTGGGGATTCTCAACTTGTCATCCGTCAAGCAACTGATGATTACCAAACAAAAGATGAAAAACTAATGCCTTACAAACAACTGGTAGATGATTTAAAACAGCACTTCACAAAAATAGATTTTGAGCAGATACCAAGAGAGCAGAATCGTGCTGCAGATGCTATGGCTACAATTGCTTCACTAATTGACCTGCCTCAAAATGAAACCTGCTATGAGTTCCTGATAGACAACCTGTTGGTTCCTTCATATGAGATCACTCCTACTGAAATGATATGCGTTGTTGGTCCCGAATCCCAGTCATATGGTTCCATATTCACATATCTTTGTGACAATACCTTACCTCCTGATCTATCAAACAACCAACGTCGCACTTTCATTCGCCAATCCTCTCGATATGTCATTCTAACTGATATCCTATACCGACGAGGTCTAGATGGCACTCTTCTTAGATGTTTAGATAGGGACAAAGCTCAGATTGCGTTACGTGAAGTGCATGAAGGGATATGTGGTCCGCATGCTAGTGGTCCTACCTTGGCCAAGAAACTCGTCAGGACTGGATATTACTGGCCCACTATGGAGAAAGACTCATATCAATTTTTCAAGAAATGTAAGCAATGTCAAATTCATGGAGACCTCATACATGCACCAACACAAGAACTACAACCACTGGCGTCTCCTTGGCCCTTTTGTCAGTGGGGACTCGATCTCATAGGCAAGATTCACCCTCCTTCTTCCAATGGTCATAAATTCATTATCACAGCCACAGAGTATTTCACAAAGTGGATTGAAGCCGTGCCTCTCACACAAGTCACTGGGAAACAAATTGCTACCTTCATCCTGAACTACATCATTTGCCAATATGGTATTCCTAATTCCATTATTACTGATAACGGGCATCCCTTCAAAAATCAGGATGTTCGTGAACTCTCTGAGCGCTTCCATATTTCCCATCATTTCTCCAGACCATATTACCCCCAAGGTAATGGCCAAGCTGAGGCATCTAATAAAACAATTCTTAAAATCCTCAAAAAGACAGTCGACGACGCTGGTCGTAACTGGCATATCCAACTCAATCCTACACTTTGGGCCTATCGCACAAGTGTCCGCACACCTACAGGAGCTACACCCTACTCACTTGTCTACGGTGCTGAAGCCATCTTGCCTATTGAGGTCGAGTTACCTTCTTTATGGGTCTCTTTGCGAAACATCATCAACGATGAAGATTACAGGGTCTCTCGCTTACAAGAACTAGAACTGCTGGATGAACGAAGACACACTGCTTTTAATCACCTTAAGGCTTACCAACAATGAATGAGTTGTAGCTACAATCACAAGGTGAAGCCTCACACATTTGAGGTAGGTGACTTAGTTCTCAGAGAAAACCCCAAGAATCAGCAAGACAGAGAGAAGAAGGGCAAGTTCGAACCAAACTAGCTGGGTCCTTACATCGTTACAGTAGCCTATGGATCTGGTGCATATCAGCTCTCGACTATAGAAGGTGAACCTTTGGAGGATCCTATCAACAGCATGCACCTTCGCAGGTTCTACACATAGCTCTTTGGAATATCCTAATTCAAAAATACAAAAAAATCAAAAAAATTTCAAAGATACAAAAAAAATTATAAAACAAAAAAATCGTTACTTGGTGAAAACCTGGCAAACAGGCACCTTGTGACACAAAAAAATTGAAAAATCCAAAAAAGTAAAGAGAAATAATTTCATCCAATGGTGAAAACCACTTCGATGGCGCCCTGGGCAAGTACCATGGTGAAAACTGGGTCACCAGCGCCATGCGTAGAGACATTGCTCCTCCCTCCTTCAGGATTCTCTTTCATCCTTTCACTTTGCACACACTCACAACCTATTCACTCATAATAAACTTACCCATTCCCATCATGGCTTGTTAGTGATCTACCCAAGATTGGTTAGCTATTCATAATAAACCTCCCTTTCCATCCATAATAAGTCAGATCCTATCTGTGGCTAAGGCAAATCCTACGTCTAGTGAGGGGTGTGGAACTAAGAAAATCACATGTTTCGAGGAGTACAATTTCTTCCAGCTTCCTTCAGTCTATTCGTGCACAATCTGCAATAAAGCAACATTTGCATCACAGATCCGCAATAAAGTTTCGTCTTCTCCGCAATAAAGTATCAGCTTCATGGATTCAGTCAGTTTCAGATGAGAGACAGCAGCAACAATGGGCTTCAATAAATCAAATCTTTCAACAGACTCAGACAACATATGGTTCGGTGTTAATCTATCCTTTTTGTGAAAGTAAACATTGTGACCACAGTCAAATAAGACTTATACAAGTGACAAGAGACACTAAACTTGAGGACTACAGTGGATGTTGGTGTCGAGTCTTGGTTTTCTTTTGATTTCATCTTTTTGGTGACATGTCTTTTAGCTTTTCCAGGATGTCTCTGACTAGAAATTCTATCTCCAGGATGTCTTTGACTAGAAAGGCGAGGATAGGGTATCATCACCTATTTGCATTTGCTGTCTGTGGATTGTCTCTTAGTAATGCTATGACTTGTCCAAGGATATGAGGACACTGTGAGTCTAGTGTGAACTAGGGCATTCCTTGTTTGTGACTGTCTTATCTCCATGCAAACGGGTACAATGACTTTCTGGGTCGAACATATGCCTCGATTGTCATAACCTATTTTGCCATAATAAAGCTCAATGATGATAACACACAAGAAGCTCTTTCATTTCCATATCTTCTGTCTTTTATCCCCTTTTCTTGATTCACTTCCATCGTCCTTCTCGAGTCCGTGTAGCCTACTATCACATGACTGAGTATAATGAAACACCAAAAACATTTGCATTTCATGTAGTTACACCTACATTACCGCATATAAGCATATCATACATACATATAGATATCACAACTGCAGCACATCCTGCATACAACACATGTTAGCACATCTTACATTTTCATCATGAAAATAATCATTTGCATTATCATATTCATCTGCATTTCATACATTCACATTTGCATCATGCATAACATATAAAACATAAAAGAACAAAAATATTGCATTGCATCATGTACATATTTGCATCCATATCATAAGCATCCATATCATAAAACATGTATCACATAAGAACATCTCATCACATAAGGTACACATGCATATAGCTACCGCAAAAATGAATCATCTCTCATATATAATCAAATATGTCATGATACAATGATGTCAAAAGAATCATATGGCTACAAAATCACCCGTAGGTGTCTACAATACAAAAATGGTACAAATACTGATACAAGGGGAGCCCTCTATGGCTATGATGAACTCCCTCCCTCGGAGCCGCCTGGCCTCGACGGAGTCTGAGCTCTAGAGGGACCTGCTCCAGGATCACCCTGCCTGTCTGGTGGTGGTGGAGGACCCATGACCCCACCACTCAATGCCTGTCTCCTCCGGCTCCCTCCCGTAGTCGTCGCTGTCCGCGATGGTCTATGGAAGCTCCTCACCCGCTAATCTGCTGGCACGACACCATAATACAGGTCCCTCCAGTAGGCGATCCCCTCTCTGGCTCGCAAGACATATGCGTAGCCTGCTCCTACATCCTCCGCCGCTTATCTCCCTACCCTCAGCGTTGTCTCAGCCTCAGTATAGCGCTGGATAGCCTGATCCCTCTCCCGCTCAGTATCCCTGAGCCTAGTCCTGAGTCGGTCCCTCTCCTGCTCCAACTCCTGGATCTCGTCTGCCTGGCCCTGGCAGATCTCCCTCAGCTCTAGCAGCTCATCCTCCTCTGGATCCCCACCCTCTGCCTCTGCCTGTGGCTCTCCCTCTGCGGGTACCTGCCCCTGTACCTATCTCTGTGCATGCCTGGGTACCTGTACCTGTCTCTGACCCTGTGCCTATTCTGGCACCTATCCCTGCACCTGTCCTTGTCTTTGTCCCTGTGCTGCTGGTACCTGCAGGGGCAATCCACCGCGACCCCTCACCACCTGAGCCTATCTCTCCTGTCCACCCTCCCTCCGAGGTGCCACCCTCCTCTCCCCAACTACTCCCCTCCACCTCCATCGACCTCTGCCTCCATCACCCCCACTGTCATCATCATCATCTCCTCCTGCATCTCCCTCCAGTAGCTCCCCTGGATCTGTCAGTCGAGGGAATGGATGCTCTGCCCAGTAAGCTGTATACTCTGCATCCATACCTGCATCCTCAATCTCTGGCCACATATCCCAGGGTAGGGGCATCATCTCTACCAGCTGTGTGATGGCCTGATCATATCACAATAATGGCCCGAACTGCACCTGATCCCTCACTGTGCAAGCATACATACCCGAGCCTCGTGGCATCCTCTGGATCCTGCCAAACTGTATATCTGCTCCTGAAAGTATAAGGAAGCTCCACTGCATCATCCTCCCACTCCTCACACCCCATATACGGCCTCCAGATGACTACATCAATGTCATCTATCACACACCTCCAGTGCTCTAACCTGCCAATCCGAGGCTGTGAAGTAATCATATCATAAAGATGCACAAAGCTCCACCCATGACCTCTGCCCCTGAAGTGTATCGGCCGTGTGATAGGCAGATGCTCGTATGCCCACACCTACAATAGTGTTACTCCACAACCCAGTCCCACTGATCCATGGTAGACGAACTGGTGAAGCTCATAATACAGGTGTGCCAAGACACATGGACCCCATGCATATCTGGTGTGCTGAGTCACCAATATCTCTAGTGCTCCTCTCCAGCCCACTGCCAACCCCCGTGTCGCTCTGTCTGGACACAAGAACCCACTAATGGCTCCTCCGATCACAACTGGCAAAGCTAACCCTATCGCGGTCATGGTGTCCCATGCCACATGCCCTGCTCTCATCTCTAACCCGGGATCCTAAAACACCCGTCTCAGCGCCTCTCTGTCTCCATCTCAATCGTATGGAATTAGCTCTCCATCAATCGGTATGTGCAATATCCTATAAACATCCTCGAGGGTCACTGTCATCTCCCCCATTGGCAAATGAAATGTGCATGTCTCGGAGTGCCATCTCTCCGCCAGTGCAGTCAGCAAACCCATGTTTGCCCAAAACTCAGGCACATACAGCACATGTCTCAATCCCATCTCCTCAATAGCAGCTCTGTCCTCAAATGAAAACTCCGGTCGCAATCTCTATGTAGACGGGAATCTCTCCCGTGACTCTAACATGGGCAAATACTCCTGCAGTCAAACAATCAATCATGTCAGTCATCGTGGCATTCACTGTTCATCACAAAATGCTACTTGCTATCTAAATGCATATGGTTATCTATCCTAGTGACACTCACTGTTCATCACAAAGTGTTACTATTTATCCTAGTAGTGCTCCCTGTTCATCACAAAGTACTACGTGTGTGACATTCCCTGTTCATCACAAAGTGTTACTCACATTTAGCACTCCCTGTTCATCACAAAGTGCAGCTCATACTTTGGGTACTCCCTGTTCATCACAAAGTACTCTATCTTGGTGCTCCCTGTTCATCACAAAGTGCCTTGATCTATCCTAGTCTTCCTCGAGGACCTGCTTGAGTGTATCCTCTCAGCAGCTTATCCAATCGACAGCGTATGTTCATCACAGAACTGCCAATTTGACCTAGAAGAACCTTGCATTTTTAGACATAAACACGTTTTAAACTCACAAACGCACCTATAGATTGCACAAGCGTGCCTACACAACACAGACACCCCTTCTGGACATAAACATGCCTAAATTTAACACAAACGCAACTTTGGAGCATAAACGCCCCTTTCGAACGTAGACGCGCCCGCATTAAGTATAAACGCGGTTCTAAACGCATACGCGCTTGGAACCGACACAAACGCGCCTGGCGGACACAGACGTGCCTAGCACCGACACAAACGTGATTGCATGTTTTTGCACTTTTTTGTGCCCTATTCCTAAGCGCATTTATTGCTAAACTACCATGCATTAATGACAAAAATTGAAATGCGTCAAAGTACGAGGAGGTTTGGTGGTACTTACCGGCTCTCCTGCCTCTGCTAGCCTCTGAAATCGACGAACGCAGTCGAATCTGTGTACGAAAACCATCGCTGCTGACTGCTGCTGCTCTTTTCTCGCTCTGCACTATGATCTCGTGAGGGTGTAGATGACAATGAGGATGTCTTTTGCCCGTGGTCTATCTTATAGCCTACCCTAGCCCTTGGCCTTCATTTCTCGAGTCAGTATTCTTCATCCTGTGACTTTGTCACTTTATTCGGTCAGTCCATTCTAGCCTTTTCTTCTTATCAAGAGATTGTCTGTAATCTTTTCAGACATTTTCATCCAATCTCTCAAGGGGGCATATCAATCCCATTCTGGGGCAACTCTGTATCAGTTCATCTTATCTTCTTTGAAACAACGCGACAAGCCGCATTGTCTCAAAGAGGGGCAAAATGTAGACACCTAAAATTGTCATGTTTAATTAAATAAATATTTTATTTATTTAATTATCTAAGCCTAATTCTTCTATTAATTAAATAAATCCTTATTTATTTAATTAATTCATTTATCCTCTTCTAGCCTTATTTCTCATTTAAATAAATACATTTATTTATTTAAATTATCCTTTTCCTAAATTAAATAAATATTTATTTATTTAATTGATCCCTATTCCTCTATTAATTAAATAAATCTTTATTTATTTAATTAATTCATTAGCCTTTTCTACACATGACACATGTCACTCATCTCTTAATTCATACACTACCTACCTCTTTCATTATTTTGGTATTTCTTCTACCTACCCTCTAATCTTAGCCGACCTCTCTTTTTACACCTCTCAATCTTAACCCTCCATTTCATATTGTGTCTTCTATTTAAGAAGATGCTTTCTTCATTGTCAAACCCTAATCACTCATGCTAATGACTAATCCTGAAGACTTGGCTACACTACGATCCTACTTGCAACCACATTCCGTTCTTTGTTGAGCTCTTGTGCATATAAAAATCTGAGAGCAAATATATATTAAGCAAGATCAATGGAGATAGGAAGAGTGAAGATCAAAACCCTATTGGACATGTGATGGTATAATCTTTGTGATTTTGAGTTATTTGCATTGTCTTAGGTAATCTTCATATGTTATGGTGGATCTTTGTTGATTGTTAGGCTAGGGTTTTGTGGTTGGATTCATTTAGCCTTTCAATATTGTTATTATTGTTGTCCATTTTCACCATACACAGAAGGAAATGCATCCTTGAAGATCTCTAGAAATGCTTGATGATGAACACTTCAATGCTTGAATGATTTAGGTCGAATGTTTGGATTCTTCGAATTGAAATGAATTAATTATTAATGTCTTTATATATGAGGATCTAGGTTAATCTACTAATTAGGCTAACCTCCAATGATCATATAGAGCGACAAAATTTATTTCCCACCAGAAAGATAGGTTACACCTCTCCCTTCAAAAATGGGCCCCATTGAGGGGGACCAGAGTGCTAGTGCCCTAGTCCTCCTATATCAGTGACCAAAATTAGGGTCCAAGGAGGAGGACATAGCCCCAAAGGATCATTTGGTAGGTGTATAAGGCATAAAAGTTGGAGTTAAGGCACTAAATAGACCCAAAGAGAAGATGAGGAGGAGACGTGTTAAAGTAGGGGCACAAACATGAGGTGTAATTTGGCCCAGTGATAATTTACGACACTACATTTAGCCCCCACTTTAATGAGAGTATGAACCTATGCAAGGTGTGATGACGTGTTGATTCAAAGAATAATCTTAGGTTTTGATGATGATATTGACTTGATAAGATGCCCCAACTCTTGCAACTATGGTTTGATGAAAATGCAAGTTCTTCGATTAACTTGATTGCTTAGGTTGATAAGATTGAAAAGTCTTGATCAATTTGATTGATAAGATCTAGATTCAGTTTGGTTTCAAGAAGGATTCATCATGTATAAGACAAAGATGATCAAAGCATCTGGTTTCAAGAAGGATTCGTCCTATATAAGACATGATTGATCACAATGTCTGGTTTCAGGAAGGATTCATCCTGTATAAGACATGATCAGAGTGTCTGGTTTCAGGAAGGATTCATCCTGTATAAGACAAAGATTGCTCACAACGTCTAGTTTCAGGAAAGATTCATCCTGTATAAGACATGATCAGAGCACAACGTCTGGTTTTAGGAAGGATTTATCCTGTATAAGACATGACTAATCACAACGTCTTGTTTTAGGAAGGATTCATCCTATATAACACATGATCAGAGCGCAACCTCTGGTTTCAGGAAGAATTCATCCTATATAAGACATGACTGATCACAACGTCTAGTTTTAGGAAGGATTCATCCCATATAAGACATGATCAGAGTGCAACATCTGGTTTCAGGAAGGATTCATCCTGTATAAGACATGATTGATCACAACGTCTAGTTTTAGGAAGGATTCATCCTGTATAAGACATGATCAGAATCAAAATTAATTATGTGAGGAATTAAAAATAATTAAAAATAATTATTTTGAAGTGTCTACATTTTGGCGATGTGTACAAGATAGAAGAAGAAAAGGATGCCCCAACGTAAAGCATGGGAGGTGTATGCCCCCTCAAGAATTTTTTCAAAAAAAAGGACAAAAAATTCTTGAAAAAAGAGAGGAAGAGGAATCAGGGTGGAAGGGATAAATGAGGAATAAATATGAAGAAGTCATGAAGAATTTGGAAGGAAGAATAGGAGAGGTGAGACCACGGGGGAAGATGGGCCCTCATGGGGGCCCATATACACCACAACGGACCCAATGAGGGGTCATTGTATCATGATGAACATATTGTCCTCTTTATATATATATATATATATATATGATTCGATTGTTGACAGATGATGTGTAGCATTTATTGTGATGGATTATTTTTGTTTCTCTTATGATGTCATATATGGATGTCATCATGGATGTGCTATGCTGATCTATTTTGTGATGCAGAGTGGATGCTTATCTATGTATGTTTATGATGTGTTGCTGACATAGTTTTTGGATGTAGGATGAGTGATTTTTATGTTTTATGTATAAATACACATGTGAATGATTTATGATGTAGTCTAAATGTAATGCTAAATGGATGAGTGTATCTTTTATTTATGTGATGCAATCTTATATGGTAAATGTTTTGTGGAAAAAAAGAATGATTGTCTAAGAAATGCACTCTACATGATGTGAATGAATTAATAAAAAGAGGGAATATGCCAATAATAACACAATGATCTTAGATAGAATAATATGGAATAGATGGGAAGTGGGGGAAATTGAGAACTCCATGGGATTATTGAGTTTAGGATTTGATGGAATGATGGTGAGATTTTGTGCACAACAAATGTGGAGAGCCAACCTAGTTTGATGTTGCCCAGAGTGGCTTGCACCACTGATTATAGAAATCAGGATACCATGAGAAACCCAGGGCATGGACTGACTCTATAGACAAATGGAAATTTCTTGCACACAACAATGCAAGTGTTAAGAAACACTAATATAAAGTTGTGGGTTCATGCAAGGAAACCCTCAAACACACTGATACCTCTTGTACACGAGAAGGTAAGTATTGATAAACACTAGTACCAGGTCATCGGTTTATACAAGAGGGATCCAAAACATGCCACACTATGAAATATGCCCCACTATGCACCTATCATAACGTACCTGGATATGGAAGAACCCAGGCAATCATAAATAGTGGTAGTCATAGGGCAAAAGATGCAAGTCTATATAAAAAGATCTAAAAAAAGTGAACAAGTCACTTCCTTGTGACCAAATGATACCTCTTGCCAAGAGTAGAACTAGGATGAAGGATTAGGTTGCCCGACGAGGGAAGGGGTCATCCCTAGGGCAAAGTGGGATTTTGGATTAGGCAAGTGATTCTATGGTTTTGGAGAGTGACTAGTGGATTTGGGATTGTTTCTCAAGACTTCTTGAAGTTTACAGACAAGCATAGAAGCTTAGTTTAATGGGACATTCTTTGTTGATGACTTAGGCAAAGACTCATCATCATACGTGTGTTTTATTAGAAGGCAGAAGAGAAGGAATGTTGTGAATGGGTGGACTAGATGGCGGGTGATTTGCAGTGTCGATCAGATAGATAGTGGATCCAGTTATTTACCTTGGCACCTACATGGAGGTTTTCACCAAGGTACTTGTCCATAGCACCACAAAGTGGTTTTCACTAATGGATGAATTTTTATTTTTATTTTTTTATTTTTTATTTTTTGATTTTTTTTGACAATTTAAGACTTTCTGAGGACTAAACATATTCATTGGATCATCCAAAGGATCGCCTTCAAGAGTAGCCAACTAATAAGCTTCTGATCCATATTTTGCTGTGATTACATATGGTCCAAGCCAATTAGGTTCGAACTTGCCTTTCTTTTCTCTTTCTCGTAGATTTTTCTGATTCTCCATGAGGAAAAGATCACCAACTTGGAATTCTTGGGTTCTGAATCTTTTGTGATAACTCATCTACAAGCGGTTCTGATATACCTGGAGATGGTTCAAGGCCTTGAGGTGCCTTTCATCTAACAATTCTAGCTCTTCTAAGTGGGCAATTATGTATTCTTCCTCTGGTAGGATGTCTTGCAGCGATACCCTTAGAGAGGGGATCTTGATCTCAAGGGGAAGGATGGCTTCGGAGCCAAAGACCAAGGAATAAGGGGTGGCACCTGTGGGGGTGCAGATGGAGGTGCGGTAGGCCCACAAAGTGGGATGGAGTTGGAGGTGCCAATCACGGCCAGCTTCATTGACTATCTTTTTGAGGATTTTGATTAAGGATTTATTAGAAGCCTCAGCTTGGCCATTGCCTTGGGGATAATATGGGGTGGAGAAGAGATGTTGGATGTTTAATTTTTGGCAAAGTTCTTTAACATCCTATTTTTTAAATTGTTTGCCATTATCTGTTATAATAACTTTTGGGATGCCATACCGGCAAATTAGATAGTTCAGGATGAATTTGGATATCTGCTTACTAGTGGTAAAACTAAGAGGGATAGCCTCTACCCACTTGGTGAAATACTCGGTGGCAGTGATAATGAATTTATGTCTATTGGAAGATGAGGGGTGGATTTTCCCAATGAGATCGGGCCCCCACTGTGAGAAGGGCCATGGTGTAATGAATGGCTGCAATTCTTGTGACAGTGCATGAATCTTGTCACCATGTTGCTGGCAAGAGATGCATTTCTTCACATAGTTGTATGCATCTTCTTCCATTTTAGGCCAATAGTATCATGTTCTTAAAAGTTTTTTAGCCAATGTGAGCCCACTTGAGTGTGCCCCATAGATGCCCTCGTGTACTTCGCGTAATGCCCATTCTGCTTCTTGTTTATCTAAACACCTTAGGAGGGAACCATCAAAATGCCTTCTGAACAAGGTGTCTCCAAGGATGGTGTAACGAGTGCATCGACGAATGAATGTTTGTTGTTGGGTTTTGGTGAGATGTGGGGGAATGGTGATGTCTTTGAGGAAAGCAAAGGTTTCTTGGTACCAAGGGGACTTGGGACCAACAAGAACACACACCATTTCAGACTATGGTAGGTCATATGCTGGTATAAACAATTGCTCAACCAAAAACTCACACTTCTGACTGTGTGCTAGCATTTGAAGGAGGGAGCCAATGGTGGCCATTGCATCTACAGCCCTATTGTTTGTTCATGGAATTTGATCAAACTTGATTGTCATGAAATGTTGCTTAAGATCTTCAACCATGGTACGGTAGGGAAGGAGTTTATCATCTTTTGTTTGGTATTCGTCATTGACTTGTTTTATGACAAGCTGGGAATCGCCATAGACTTGTAATTTTTTTATTTTCCAATGGATAGCCAAGTGCAAACCTCTGATGAGTGCTTCGTATTTTGCTATATTGTTGGTACATGCAAAGGCTATCTTGTATGATTTGGGGATGCCATCTCCTTGAGGTGTGACCAATAATATTCCTGCCCCCAATCCATTTTGGGTGCAGGAGCCATCAAAGTATAATTGCCATGTGGAGGATGTGGAAACAGTCATAATGAACTCATCTAGTAATTCTATGAGAATAGGATGGTCACCTGGAAGTGGAACTTCAGCCAACTAATCTGCAATAACTTGTCCCTTGATTGCCTTTATGTCCACATATTTGATGTCAAACTCACTTAGGAGCATGACCCATTTGGCGGTTCTACTAGTGAGAGCAGCTTTTGACAGGAGATATTTAAGTGGATAAATCTTAGCAATTAATGTTGTCTTGTTGTTTAGCATATAGTGTCGTAGTTTCTGTGTGCTAAACACTAATGCCAAACATGCTCTTTCAATGGGGGTATAATTGAGTTCATATCCTCCTAGTGTTCGACTGATGTAGTAAATGGAATGTTCTTTCCCTTGGTCATCTATCTGTGCCAATAATGCCCCCAATGCCACTGTAGTAGCACATATATACAAAATAAGGGGTTTTCTAGGAGTAGGAGACGTCAACACTGGAGGTGATGCTAGATATTCTTTTAGTTTCTCAAAGGCCTTTTGACATAAGAAGTCCCATTTGAATTTCGCGTCCTTGCATAGAAGGTGTGCAAATGGATGGCACTTATCTGCTAGTTGTGAAATAAAACATCTAATAGATTGGAGTTTTCCCTAGAGACTGCGCAGTTGTCTAAGAGTTTTTGGTGGAGGCATTTCCATGATAGCTTCTACTTTTGTAGGATCGACCTTGATGCCTCTATGGGAAACAATACATCCTAATAATTTTCCCGATGTGACTCCAAACACACACTTTTTGGGATTCAGGCGTAGTTTGTATTTTTCTAATCTTTCAAAGATCTTCTTTAGAATGGGAATGTGTCCTTGTCTTGTCTTAGATTTTCCTAGCAGATCATCCACATAGTCCTCCATAATTTTGTGTAAGAGGTCATGAAAAATTGTTGTCATGGCATGTTGGTATGTAGCTCTAGCATTTTTTAGACCAAAAGGCATGACCCGATAACAGAAAGTACCCCATGGCGTTGTGAATGCGGTTTTATGTTGATCCTCATCTGCTATCCTGATTTGGTTATATCCAGAAAACCCATCCATTAGCAATAGCATTTCATGTCCTGTTGTAAGGTCCACAATCATGTCTATATTGGGGAGCAAGAAATCATCTTTAGGACAAGCTCTATTTAGATCTCAGAAATCTGTGCAGATGCGGATGCCCCCGACAGGTTTGCTGACAAGTACAATGTTAGAGTCCCATTCAACGTAGTCTATGGGTTTGATGAATTCTACATCTAACATCTTTTGGAGTTCTGCTTTAACCAGGAGAGCAATATGCGGGTGCATTTTGCATAGTTTTTGTTTTATAAGTTTTGCATCTGGGCGGACAGCAAGATTGTGAACCACCAAAGCAGGATCCAACCTTGGCATATCGGCATAGGACCATGCAAAATTAATTTTTACCTCTGTAAGGAAGTTGATGAAGTCTTGTTTCTCTATTTCTGTGAGGGATTTGGTAATGAGCACATTTTTTGGAATGACTTCGGTGCTTATGTTGATGTTGTTTATTTCTTCTATCAACAAAGTTGATTTGTCCTATGGAAGGTAACCAATGGTAGGGAGGTCAAGTCCCTCATCGTCAAGTGCCTTTTCCAATTTTTCACTTTCGGATATGCCCTTTGTTTTTATTTTTTGTTCATCCAAAGGTGCCTCAGGGAGGTTTTCACCTAGGGAATCATGTCTTTTCCTTTTATTATCTTTTTTGTGGCTAAGGGTATTGACCTGACTACCAAATTATCCCTTTTCATGTAGTTGAATACCCTCAATTCTGTTACAATCTTCTTAGTTTCGCGTCGTCAGAAGAGCAATGAGAGCATTATCATCGGCATAGATATCTAAAGTGGGTTTGTCTCATTGGCCCCAGTCAATGAGTTTGGGATGGACAAGATGTAGCTCGTGTGAAGTGAGAGGGGTTACCGGGGTGATGGTATTGATGTAAGTGTGAAAGAAGATATCTTTCTCATATTCATAAGGCATTTCATGGAATTCCTCTTCGTCAGCGCTTTCGATATCCGAAGAAGGACTAGAAGGGGCACCAACGATAGTAATCTTAGGCACTGAGGTGTACCCCAATCCTCTGTTATATCTGTAGGAGATAGGATTTATGGGTGCTTTTCTTCCTTTCTCCTCTGGTCCCAAGCCATGTCCTTTGTAACCTATTCTTTCAACTATGGCAGATGCTTTTGGGTACATTTTTTTGGATATTCTTGTTGGATCATCATCCTCTTCCTGGTACAACCAGGAAGAGACATCTGCTTCAAGGATCTCCTCATTAAGTGGGCCCCATTGCTAGAAGGTGGTATTTTGGCATTGCATGATTGGTTTTGGGTCCTTTTTGAGCTCTTTTGGTTTGCCAAATGACTTAGGAGAGAGAGGGAGGTTTCCTATTAATAAGACGTCCTCCAATTTGCATTCTCCATATCCATTGTCCAAGATCTTGATTGATTATCTGGTTGGGATGATGTGGAGGCAACATTTGATGTGTCAGATGGAGGCATTGGAGAGGTTCTATTTAATGGGAAGTGATATGGAGGGTTTTCCTCTAGGAGTTTGCAATACTGGAAGGGTTGTGGATCACTTTTGATAGTTATCTCTCTTCCATTGAAGGGGAATTTGATGCATTGGTGATAGGTGGAGGGTACAACCTTCAAGGAGTGAATCCATGGCCGATCAAGGAGAATGTTGTAGGGGAGATCAAGATCTAGTACTTGGCAAGGGGTTTCAATTGAAATGGGGCCCACTTGAAGAGGTAAGGTGATCATTGCCTTTGAAACTCTTTCTGCATCATCATATGCCTTTATTGTGATCCTTCCTTATGTGTCTACAAGGTCCTTAGAAACTCCCAATTGTTTTATTAATTTGTATGTACACAGATTAAGCCCGGATCCACTGTCTATCAGGATACATTTGACCTTGTGCTTGTGGATAAGAGCTTCGATGTGTAAAAGTTTTTTATGGTCTTCATCTGTGGGCACATCTTTGGAGGTAAATACAAGGTGCTGCTAGGCAGAAAGGTTTCCAATGAGGGCTTGGAATAGGGTGGCATCGATATTATCAGGAACACGTGATTCGAGAAAGGCTTGTTCAAAAATTTCTTTATGGACCGGGGAAGTTTTAAGAAGTTCCAAAATGGAGATCTGAGCGGGGGTCTTCCCAAGTTGGTCTAGGAGGTCATATCGGTGGGTGGAAGACATGGGTGGTGGATTTGGTGGGGGAGGGACTCCTTGGATGGTGACTTTACATCAACATGTAGTTACATTGTAGTCATTCTGGAAATGGGAGGTGGAAGGTGTGGTGCCTTGAATGACTATCCTAGCAAGATTTGGTCTACTTTGGGAAGAAGGAGGATTAACTCCTTGGATGGTTATGACATTGATATGATTGTCTATAGGTTCAATGCGACCTACTAAAAAATCAAAGCCGGTTATGTGGTTAGCGTAGTCATAACCCACTGCGTTAGATGATGAGCCTTTTCCTTTATCATGCTTCAAGAAGGGTTCCTGGTACATTTTGAGTTTGTCATTGTTATTACCAGGTTTTGCATTTGCTACTTCAATCTCACCCCTATCAATGAGGTCTTGTATGTAGATTTTAATTTTCATACACTTTCATGTATCATGCCCCTTGATATGATGGTATTCACAATACTCATTTTCATTGTACCATCTTGGTTTAGGTTTATTGGGGTCAAACGGGCGAGTGATTGGAAAAACCACTGCACCTGCTTGGACAAGTTTTTGAAACACCATTTCAATAGGCTCAACAAGAGGACTGAAGTCTCTTGGGGTCTTGTTATTCGATTGGGGTGGTCGTCCCTGGATTGAGACATTGTTGTGAGGTTTTTGGGATTGATTTTAATTGTTTTGATTATTGAATTGATGATTATTGGTGGTGGATTTTGCAGGAGCAGCCACGGTTTGGACCCGCTTTGCATCGATTACACCATCATTGACCACGTTTTTGTTTTTAAACCAGAATTTTGGCTTGTCATTATGATAAGAGGGAGAACTTTGTGTCGACTTCTGGCAATGTTTCAAGGTTCCTTCCTCCATCAAGACACGTTCGAGGGCAAGGCCCTTATCGGTTAATTTTTGGAAGGATTTGATACATTGGGATATTAAGGGTCTCAAAAGTTCAGGGACCAAGTTCTTTTGAAATAGCTCAATTTGATGTTGTTCTGACATGTCCCACTAGAATTTCTTGATAAGATATCGCCATCTTTGTAGGAAATTGGCGAAGGTTTCTCTGGGCCTTTGTTTTGTATTGCATAGGTCCATCATAGAAACATCATTAACCATGTTGTAAGCATAGTGGGCCACAAAGTTTTCTGCCAAGTCTGGAAAAGAGACAATGGAACCTCACGGTAGAGATGAGAACCATGCCAGGGCATCTCCCGTGAGACTCTCAGGAAAGAGTCTGCGAAGATAAAGGTCACTATAAGAGACTTCTTGGCATAAGATGTGGAATTCTCGGACATGGTCGCGGGGGTCTCCTTTGCCTTCATACTTGGTGAATGTGGGGATCTCAAATCCTGGGGGATAGGGTGCAACTGATATAGATGGGATAGGGAAAAACTCTTCGAATGAGTAAGTTTTCCTTTTATTAGTCCTTTGTTTCATGTCCTTGATGATATTTTTCATGTCTTGAATTTCCTTGATGAGGTCTTGTTGTGGACTTTGATAATGATGAATTGTATTTGCCCCAAGAATTCGGTGAGCCAAAGAAGGTGCACCACCACCAATGTATTGATATGATGAGGAGGCGAGAACATGGGATGTGAGGACCGATGTTGCAAGGATTTGTGTGATAGTTGGTTGCGGTCCGTAAACTGTTGTGACAGGATTGAGTATGGCCCAGATGAAATTTGTGACATTGTTGGCAGGAAGGGAAGTTTGTGGAATGGAAATATGTGGTTGAATGGAAGAAGGTAGTATAGAAGTATGTTGGAGAATAGATGAGATCAGATTTGATAGTGGTATAGATGGTAAGGAGGAAGAAGGTGGGATGGAGACCACAGTGGGAGGTGTCGCGGGTGGCATTGATTGAGCTTGGATGATTGATGGGGCTGCGATTGATTGAGATTGAATAATAGGTGCAGCACTTTGTGTGGGAGTGAGGTCTCTTTGTGGTTGTTGGGCGAGAGCGGACCTGTTAAATTCAGGCAGAAGTTGAGCTCCATTTTCAAGGAGAGTTTTTAGAAATGCAGTGGGCTTGTGTTGAATAAACTTTTCCATCATCTCTTGGTTATAAGAATCCGCTAGGAAAGTTTGCACTTCCGGAGAGAGTTCATCTTGGCTAACCATGTTAGGATTTTGGCCTTGATCTTGATTGCTAGGTTGCCCACTTTGTGTAGGATCTTGCATGGGATCTTCATATAGGGCACTAATGTCCGACATGCCATATTGTTGTTCAACCATATTTCTCTTTTGGGATCAAGTTGTGACCATGCACGAATAACCTTAGAAAAGTTTGGAGGGGGAAATTTGTGATGAAAGCACATAGCAAGATATTTGTGAAATTTTGGATTTTGTCTTTTATGACAAGGGATTTTTTTGATTGGTATGGTTCTTGGATTACAGCCCAGATTTGATTAGGATTTGACACCTTAGTCCTTGGATGAGGATTTTAGGTGGTGGATGCAACCACAAGTAAGGTGATGGCCAATTTGTGTAGGATTTAGACCTTGGATTGATGATTAAAAAGCCTCTCTTATACCAAGGGTTGACTAATGACCCTAAGCAAAGTAAAGACATGAGTTAAGAGCCTTGATCGACTCAAAAGGATTAGGCAAAAGGTACTTGGAGAGGATTCCCCTTCAAGCACGAGAGCCAATTGATTAATGATGAGGTCTAAATGGAATTTCATAAGGCATGTAACCTTAATGCGAGGTGAAATTGGATTAGAGGATGATTGGATTTGAATTTTGATAATTGATTTGATAGCGGAGGGAGATTGATTTGATGTGCTAAGTCCTTGGGAAATTTAAGGATGATTGATGGAGGAGGTATGGTAGTGATGGCTTAGAAGAAACTTGATGACTAGGTTGTCTTTGGCATGAACATGACTTAATGGAGGATCAATTCGAATGGCAAGTTTTATGAAGGGACATGACCACCCTGATTTGGATGATAGTAGGTGTTTCAAAGGACAAACTTGAATGTTGATGGAGAGGATGAACTCCTAGCTTCTCTCTTGGGCTTATGAAACATGGGACGCAATTTTGGACTTTGTGTGGGTAATGACTTTGACAATTGTTTGTGTCTTGACAAGTGTTTTTGCAAAGTGTTTGGGGATAGTGATGTGGTTTTAGCCTTCTCTTGGCAAGTATGTATCAAACAAAGAAAACACAATGATCAAATGCATATTATCTCAAAGACACTCATGCTTTTATACAAAATTCTTAAGGCTGGAAAGGACAATAGTCATTGGATTCCAATCGGTTTCCCAGCTACACTTACCTAGAGTGGACACTTAGATGCTTGACCCCATTGGCTCCACTCCACAACACTCACTTTTTGGGGAAACCAAGCATCAATTCCCATGAAAACTCCTCATGGAAAACTTTGCGTCTCTACTAAGGGCAGTAAAAATATGGGTGACTCCAAAGGTCCGACCTCCTGCACCAATGACTAGAAGGTTTTTGGCCACTATGAACAAGGTGTTTAGTAAGTCTTCCCATTAGGAGCTACCCTTTGAAGTTGCGCAAGCGCAATTGAGGCCTATAGCCCAACGAAGCACCAAGAATTTAATAGTCATGCAAGCGTGAATGAGATCTCTAGGATCCTACTAAGCACCCAATGTGAGAGTGAACTCTCATATAGCCCCAACCATTGACCCTTTCATAGTCAATGGCCTATTTATTATAGTGAGTTGGGAACCCCAGGTCTAGGTGTACTCACTTGGGTCGTTCCCCTCTTACCTTCTCAAAGAGCAAGTTGGGAGGGCAGGCCCGCTAGGGGTAAACAAGCAATCAAACAAGAAAAGGTTGGAGGGTTTGGATTTCTGATCGTCTAGTAAGACAAGAGCATACTCTCCTACCTTTATGCTTTTCTTAAAGACATATAAGACAATGTTTCATTCCATTTTAATTAATATCTAGGTGCCTAATTTAAATAAATGCACAATATTTGGTTGAATCAGCTAGGCAACTTGCAAAACAACTTGTTTAGTAGTTCAAAAAATGAAGACTTCAACAAGCATCCTGCAAAAGACAACAAAATGACAAAAATATTATTTTTTTTGAATTTTTGGGAATAAGTAGAAAAACATGAATAAAAACTTTTTTACTAATGACAAATGTGGATTTGGAGGAAGCTTTGATGGGTAAATGGGGTTTGACTAGGTTTTTGCCACTTTCCAAGGGATAGGCAAGCATAAAATGAGGATTTTGGAGTAGAGGTGAAGGAATGGAAAAATTTGTCCAAGAGGGACAAAGAAGAAAAAGTTGGAGATAGACAATGTGGGAAAATTTGGAGCTGATTGGGTAAAAGTGGAAGGAGTTATGACAAACCCTAAAAATAGAGGAATGTGGGATTTTGGGCTTTAAAAAGTGGATTTTGGGATAAGGTCCCCTAGGAAGGAAATGTGCAAAATTGCCATACAGAGGATCTAGTGAAGTTTGGAGGGAAATGGAGTGAAGATAAAGCAGATATGGCAAAAAAACATAATGAATTAAACAGTAGATAAAAATAGAATTAAACAGCAAAAAAAATAGAATTAAACAAAGCAGATAAACATAATTAAACAAAGCAGATAAAAACATAATTAAACAGAGCAGAAAAAAAAAACAGAAATAAACAAAGCAGATAACAAGAATTCAAATTTTCACAAAAATGCTTGCGCTAATCGCAGAGCTGTCGTGCTGAAACAGAAATAGAAAAGAAACAGAAGATAGATAGAAGAAGAAGAATGAGGAGGAGATGGGAGAATGTGCAGAGCGGTCACGCTGAAGCCAATGCGCTCATGCTAAAATATAGAGCTGCCAAAATAAAAATTGAATTTTTTTTCCTGCGATCACACTATTCCAGAACCTGCGTCTCACAACTCACAAAAACTCATAAAAAACATTAGTTCTTAGGGACGTGGGTCCCACAGGGCATGCCAAAATGAAGAGGGGAAAAGACTTGTGAAGTGGATTTAGTTATAAAACATGCAAGTCAAAACATATAATCATATGAAATCAAAGACAACTCCAAAACACATGAATAAGATGCATATACCTTAGAAAACCTTATACCTCTGCCTCGGATTGAGCTTGATGAAGTGAAGGCGCCCCTTGGTGGTGCTCCACTTGATGTGCTCCTCTTGCTTGCTTGATGTGGATGGCTCTCCAATGTTGTGCACAAATGGAATGGATTTGGAAGATGATAAGGATGAGATGATCAAGTGTGGATGAGATATGATTTGAACATGATAAAATTGCCAAGATGATTTCCTGGGCTCAAAAGGACAACATAAGATTACTAAACTTGGAGATGAAGAATGGAGGGATGGAGTCCTCAATTAATAGGAAGAGGAGAGGAAGAATGGATGGTTAGGATGGATTGAAGATGAAGGGCTAGGATTTCTTGTGAGCTCACACAAAGCCCAAGAGTGGGTGTGGAGACCAAGAGATATGCCTTAAAGGCATTTCTTGTCTCCACACTCCTCAAGGTGGATTGGGAAGATTTCCCAAGGTACCTTGAGAAGAGCAAGGTGCATTGGGAAGGCTTATCAATGTGCCTTGAGAGGAGCAAGGTGCATTGGGAAGGCTTCCCAATGTGCCTTGAGAGGAGCAAGGGATGTGACATTCCTTGAAGAATGGAGAGAAGGAATTAAAAATTCTCCAAAAAGGGATAATCATAGGCATTGGAGGAATAAGAAGGAATTAAAAATTCCTTGGGAGAGGGGATGCCTAGAGGAATCTCACATTCACCTAGGAAAAGTGCATTTAAAGCTAGTGGTTGGATGGAAGGGACAAGGGGTTAACTTTGTGACTCATCATGATGATCAATCACTAGCAACTCATTAGGAAGGGGATTAGAGGAAATGTTAGGTGGGATTAAGATTTGTAGGAGGATTTGATTAGGATAGAGAATGAGTGGAGGGAATTAAAAATTAGAAGAATAAGGTTAAGTGAGTTTAGGGAGTTTCTAGAAGACTTTATTAGGTTAATGATGAACTAAGAAGATGGTTTGTAGGAAGCATGTGGATTAACTAATTAATTGAAATTAATTAGCTAAGAGGGAGATTTGTGATAATTCAATTTTTAGAAGAATAAAGAAAGGGATTTATTTATTAAATAAATCAGTCACATACTATAGTGACAATATCAATTATATTTAATTAATATTGAGGAGAATTTGAATTAACATAATTAATTAATTAATTATGTGAGGAATTAAAAATAATTATTTTTAAGTGTCTACAGTGATCATATATGTTAGGGTTTCAGGCAGATCCGAAGCAAATATGAACTAACAATTACATGTAGATTTAAATACAAAAGATAAAAAATAAAACAAGACACAGATAACACAGAGATTTAACGTGGTTCACCCAGAATGGGTTACATCCACCATACACAGCCGTCCAATCTTTCTTATTATCCAGCAAAAATAGTACATCAACCTTCCAATGCCTTAAGCATCCCAGCTGCTTATAACATGCATTTTTAGGGCAAAAACAAAGTCAGGCTTTTTAGGGTTTTATTACAATGTCGGTTTTCATTAACAAACAAAAAAAAATACCCAAAAAAATTTTTTTGCTTTTCTTGGGGGCTGCCGCCCCCAAACCCTTGCTCAGGGCTCGTCTCGGCCCCGGACCCCGGCAGGGATACGCGCTGAGTGTACAATACTTTGCTTATCAATCACCACATTTCAACAATATACAGTAGACAATCATACATCATAAATGAATTACTAATAAAAAAAATATGAGCTCATGTGAAGAAGGAAAGAGAGAGCATGGACACATTTTCTAGATGTGTTTTTCTAGGTGATCCATGAGAAGAGAGAGAGGGGACATGGATACACATTCTATATGTCTTTTTCTAGATGATCCATGTTGGGGAGGAGAGTAGTAATAGTCTATCTATGTTTTACTAGTTCCACTCATCCTTGTGTGTGTGTGTGTATGTGTGTGTGCAAGTGATGTCTAGTTTCAAGTATATAGCACCACGTATAAGAGTTTTTTTCCTCTAATTTTGAGTGTGCATCAACCTGTTTAAGACATATAATGCAAATGCAAATTCCAAAGGACAAATGTCTGATTTTGGGAACATCTTGTTTAAGATTTTTTTTCTGTGGTTTTAAGAATGTGTAACCGTGTTTAAGGCAGATACATGTCTGGTTTTGAGGACATCTCATGTAAGAGTGTTTTATCTAGTTTCGGTGATGTGTACCCCATCTAAGACACATATCAAATGTTGCATCTAGTTTCGGACATGAAGCATCTTATATAAGATTTTTTTTTCGAGTCTAAATACCCCTTTTAAGACATACAAAAATATGGTACAATATGGTACAAAGAGGGCGATATGGGTGCCCCCCCTTAAGATGTCAACATAGCCCTATGTTTATTGTCTTAAGGAAGCTAGAAATAATGATACCCACCTTCAACACCAAGGAGATATCATTTAGGAAACAATTTCATAAATCCAAGCTAAAGAGGGAATACTCTTATAAGCAAGGGATAAGATAGTTGAAAAAGAGATTTCTTCCAACAAGTGTAAAGAGGATGCTTGGAGGAGAAGAGATCTTTTCTCAAAAGACATCTACCTCCAAGATGATTTCTTGAACAAAAATAACATCTTATACCAAAAGAAAGGAAGGGGAACAAGAATTCATACCTTCCCCATATTATTAGATGAAGGGATTCTTCATGAAGGACAACATGCTTTTGACCCAATGTGATTAATAAGTTTATAATGGATGTACATTTCCAAATGAAAAAGAGGTTGTAGCCAAGGACATACATCTCTTGCATAAGAGAGAATCCTTAAGAAAACAACAACTTCACACAAGGAATGACATCAAATCATAAGCAAACACCACTCTACGAAGGAAAAGTGGATCCTAAGAAAGGATAAGAGAAAGAGATCATTTCCCCCAAGTGTAAGGAAAATGAGAAGCATTACACAACCTCTGAGGAGAGACTAGACATAAGCCAATGAACAATATACTCACATGAAGGAATATTCCATGCAAGAAAAGACATTAATATATGTAAAATGCAACTCTAAAGAAGAGGTAATTTTCAAAGAGAGAGAGAGAGAGAGAGAGAGAGATCACAATCTCCCTTAGGGAGAGACATATCATTTCATGCAAGAAAGGATATCAAAGCATGAAAAATGCATCCCCTAAGGGAATAGTGATACTTTAAAGAAAAACAAATAAGATAGAGGCAAGGATGAACCATGTTTCTACCCCAAGAAGTTTTATTTTTAAAAAGAATCACCTCTTATGACAAAGATCCCCTAGTTAATATAACTACAAGTTTCATAGGGTGAGGAGAAACATGAAGGGTGAGAAGGGTGCTAAGGGAACTACTTTGTCACTAAGAAAAAGAGCAATATCAGTTGAAAATTTTATTTGAGCCTTATCAATTTTTTCTTGAACAAATTCCTTAAATGCTTTACATTTTCCAAGAGAATGACAATAACTATGATGAAAAATACAATGATCACTACCCTTTTTATGCTTTTTGCTGAATTTTACAAGAGAAAAAATAACATTCTTATCGTACTTTAATTTCCAAAACATTATAGTTGCCAATCTTTCTTTATCATCAATAGGATTAGGCCTTGTCTCTTGTGATGTAGGACAAGGATTTTTAAAAGAATAAGGATTGTCATCCATGATTTTAACTATGCCTCTATCAATGAGTCCTTGCATTCCATTTTGAAAATTGGGACAATCATTGGTAGTGTGGTCATTAGTTTAGTGATAGGAGTAAAAAGGAGTTTTTGAGGAAGAAGCACCTTTAGATGAGCGATAGGTTTGTTATCTTGCAAGATGATCTTTGAAGTCTTGAATCTTAAGGATCTCATCCATAGAATAATTATGATAATGTCCTAGGCCTTCCATGCTAGCTTGTCTAGGAGGGTTTATCCAGATTCTAATTCCTTGTTCAAATTTTCCAAGTCCTTGTCCTCTAAAACCTTGTTTTGATATTATGTTAAAGCCACTCCTATAAGAATCTCCTAATTGAAAAGGAGGAGGAACATTATAATGAATTTATTTGAAATTTGTAGTGTAAGTGTGTTTAGAAGGAAGAAAGGGACAAGTAGATGATGAAAGAATATCTTGTAAAGGAGGATTTTCCTTTCATTCATCATGCATATCCTCTTTGGCAAATTGGGAAGGAAGATCCTTATCATCTAAGACCTCATATTTACTTAATGTATGTTGGGAGATAGATCATGAATAAAATACATAGTATCATCTTCTCTACAAATGTTTAATGACTAAGATAGGCTCTATGAGAATAAGGAGGATCTATAGAGATTGAAACACCAATATTTTGATCTTGCCCCCCTTGCACTAGGGTATGTGTATGAGAAGAAGATGGTGGCATGTTGCTCTTCAATGCTTTCTCTCCATTAGAGAGAGCATTGATAGGAGTATTAGCTTGTTCTTAATTCACATTAGATACCCTAGGAGAGGTACAAGTATTAGTGTTTCCATTAACATCTCTAGGATTGGGATCTACAAAATCTTTAATGTGATATATATATATATATATATGCAATGCATTTTCCTAAAAATGTCACAGTAAAACAACATGTACTATAAATGAAATCTTCGAGATCTAATTAATTGAAAGGAAGAAATTCAGAAATTCTAAAAATGCAATATACCAAAGTGCTATGAATGAAAAGAAGCAATGTGAAGTGAAAGAAGCCATTGTCCAACACATGATTCTGGTAAATATAAGTAAAAAGAAAAGCAAGCATATTTGAAATAGCAAATAAATCAGATCTATTAAGTGTTATTTAAAGTTAGATTTGAAAATTAAAGTGATGAATTATGCAACCCACAAATCCAAATAACCAAAATAAATTAGGGTTTTTATGGATTAAACCTCTAAATTTATGTGATTTGGTTAAAATAAGATCTATGAATTTAAATTTGAATTTTGAAATGCTTCTAAATTATATTTGAAACAATTAATACAAATTAGACAACCCACAAGCTCAATTTTAGAATTTAAAAATTAGGGTTTTTGTTGAATTTAACCTCTAAATATTTTTAATTCAATTGGAAATTAAACATGTAAAAGTAAATTTGAATTTTAAATTGCATAAAAAATCAGATCTTAGAACATAAATTAGAATTAAAAGTGTAAGGAGTTGGGTTCACAAAAATGTATTATAATAAAAATTAGGGTTTCCACCACAAGAAGGATGAAAACCGCTAATTTTGCTTAGGGACCATTACATTAGGGAAAGATAGGAATTTGATAGATCTCAACCTAGGAGGTCTAAATGCTTATCACATTCTAGGGGTCTTGGATGAGCCTCTTATTTTAGTTAAGTTGAATTGATTTGTTGAAGATACTGAAATTAGGATAAATATGTTGGAATTGAGGTATGCACAAACAATGATCTACAGTTGCTCGATCGAGCCACAAAGCTAGATCTGAGGATTGTAAGAATATTCAGAAATGTTCCTAGAAGGAGATCCTAAATTCTCAGGAATGGTATGGTGCTCGCTCTGCTCCTCCACACTTTTTGCACTCGAATAAGGAATTGATTTGTCACTCTAAATAAAGCTTATTCCAAAGATCGTAGCTCCATACTTGTTCCTCTATACATTAGGGAAGGGAAATAGGATGGGAATAGGGGATTGCCTAAGTCAAACCCTAGTTTAGGAATTAACCTTACATGAAATATTATAAATGCTTAAATAAATAATGGAAAGGTATACCTCGAATTTGCAATAGCTTACAACTTTCCCTTGAAAAATGGGCGCCATTGAGGGGGACCAAGGCGTTGGACACTCTAGTCTTGGACCTGGGTGCTAGCGCTCTGGTCTTCCTCAATCAGGGACAAAAATTAGGGTCTAGGGAGGAGGATATAGCCCCAAAGGATCATTTGGTGGGTGCATAATGCATAAAAGTTGGAGTTAAGGCACTGAACATACCCAGATAGGAGATGAGGGGGAGACACACTAAAGTAAGGCACAAACATGAGGAGTAAATTGGCCTGGTGACAATTTATGATGCTATAGATACCCTTTCTACAAATAAAATGGCCTAGATACTTCACTTCAGTCTAAAATAATTCACACTTAGCCAAATTGACATACAATTGATTATCTGAAAGATATTGTGAGACCTATCTCAAATGCTCCTCATGCTCCTTTGTAGTCATTGAATAAATCAATATGTCATCAAGAAACACAAGGACAAATCTATCAAGGTAGGTCCTGAACATACCATTCATCAAACTCATGAAAATTGATGGCATATTTGTAAAGCCAAAATGGAACCATCATAGCTCATAGTGTCCACAGGGAGTACGCAAAGTTTATCAATGAATGTCTGGCTCATGAATTTGAAGTTGATGGTACCTTGACTTAAGGTCTATCTTAGAAAAGACCTTGGCATCCTTAATATGATTGAAAAGATTGTCAATCATTGGCAAAGGGAAACTGTTCTTCACTGTCACCTTATTCAACTGTCGATAGTCTATGCACAAGTGAAGAGATTTGTGGGTATGTACAAGATCATGAGGGGCTAAAAAGTGGCGATATGAAAAAAAATTGCTTTCTCCACTCACCCAAAAATGTTAAAAATCTGTGTTGGCTTTTTGTTTGGCTTGAATGTCAGTACATCTGGCCATGGCAAAAGCCCAAGGAAATCAGATATTTGATATTAATGAAATATTATATTAATAAAATATATATTATATAGATTATATAATATATATAATATATTGTGTTATATTATATATTATATAACATATATAATATATATTATATTATATTATATGATATATTATACGATATATAATATATATTATCTTATATAATATGTTATAGATTATTCATATAATATATTATAAATTATTCATATATAATATATAAGAGATCTCATATAATATGTCGGAAAAAAGGTTTAGGTATTGGATATTTGATTCAAAGGCATATTTTTTGTGATTTTTTCAACAAAGGTATGTGCTTTTTTCCAATTTTATTGTCTTTTCATCAATTTTTCACATTTTTTATTTGGTTTTTAATTTTTTTGATAGAAATTAGGTTTTTCATTTCAAATAAATTTTTCTTTCAAATTTGTTTATTAAATTCAAACTTTCAACTTCAATTAGGTAAAATGGGGGCTAATGGTGCAGGAGCACCCTTTCAAGCTCTCCCTCCTTGTTTTGTTGGTGTTATGCTTCTTATGAAGCCATTGTACATAAAATAAAGAGCCATGTGCCCATAGGTCCTAGTAGAGATCTTAGGGGTCATAAGTCAAGATTGTGATTTTCTTGAAAATGGAGGGTATGTGTGTCTTCGAAGCAATGTGAAGTGAAAGAAGGATGAAAACTGAGACTGAGACTATAAATTGTCACCAATCAGTTTGAATGAAGCAACCAAGCAGGTTAATGGATTGACAAATGTCCAAAAATGTGTGAAATGTCTTTCATGGTGTAAATAATTTCTTTTCAAGCAAATAGTTTAGGTTTTTATTTGCAGATTGAGTGTGTTTGTAAATAGTTTGTAAATAGTCTTCTTTCTGTCCAGTTTTGGATAGGATTATGTAAATGGCTGCATAACTCCATTCCCCGTTGTGGAACCACCATGAAACCATGGGGGATGAGAGTGTAGACCTTGTACCATATTGCAAAATAAGTAGGGCCCTTGAAAATGCAAGGAGGCCATGAAGAGACCCAATCCTAGGTGAGACTGAACAATGTCTGGCTAGGAAAGGGTAAGTTGCAGGGGTCATGGAGAGAAAGGTTGGATAGAGGAGAGTAAACCCTTTGGAGGAGGTGTAGAGGAGTGTTTGAAGCATCATTGGTGTGAAGGAGGAGCCTTCAAAAATCCAAACAAGGTGGCTAAAACAAAAAACATTCACTGTGACCCAGGCAGACCATAAAACCCTCACAAAACCCTTAAAAACCCCAAAATTCGCCCTAGGCACTGTACGGCCACTTGGAGGCCCAAAACCTAGAAAATCCTTGAGCCCTTGCCAATTGAATGGTAGTCCATTTTGGGAGTTTGGGTTTATTGTGCATTGTTTGTGAGAGGAAGCCCTAAAGGACCGGGTAGGAGGCCTCATTGGTCCTAATCCTTGTAGCCCTATTTGAAGGCAAAAACCCAAATTTGTGAAATCAGTAAGGGGTTATAATCTTGAAACCTCTTGGAGGCACATGAATGGGTGGAAAGACCATGAAATAGACCTGTTACAACCTTTCTAAGACCTTGGAAAGTGTGGAGCAAGCCTAGCCCTTATTAGCCATAGTAAGGGGTTTTGAGTCTCATGAGTAGGTGAGACCTTAGGAGCAGCATAGCAACTCATTGGTGGGTGGATTGGGAAAGGTCAGGGGATTCCTCAAGAAAAGGGAAGTTCTAGAGACCCTAGGGTGTGGAGAGAACACCAGGTGATCCCAGGGAAGGATCTAGGAGCATAAACTAGGCTAGTTTATCCCAAACCCCATCCCATCAGATAACAATGACAATCCTGAACAACCGCAACTGCCATAACTACAAAACCCTCTATATCCAAACCTCCCCTCAATTAATGATTTAATTGGTCAAAATTTGAAACAATTAAGGGGTATTGCTAATATTTACAGTAGAATTCCTCATCTAGCCCCAATGTTAGCTCCACTTAATACCATAATAAATAATGTAGAAATAGTCACCGTGGAGCACAATTTCATTCTTTTGTGGCAAGAGTCCATGAGGAATAAATATACAGATGGATTGATCTATTATTGGGTCAAGGAGCTTGAGATATCCAAAGTTGATATTGTCGCATTGTTTATTAATCCCCGTACTAGACAACCTGTAAATGTGAAAAAAAAACTTTCCATCAAATCATTTTTGATAGACCACCCAACAACAATCTTGATGTCCCATTTTATTTCATCAAAAAATTGCATGTTGAGTTTGTTTTGGGCAAGCATGTCAACTACTTTGACATGAAGCCTTTCCAGGGTATGGGTTTAGGTATGCGTTAAGATAGACCTAGAGAAATTTGAGTATTATAGGGCCCATATGTTCACCCTCCTCCCGTTGATCCCCCACCTTGAGTATAGCATCCAAATATTATTGTTGAGGAAGCTTCATAGACTATATCATCTATTCACTCTCTGAGTAGCCTTTTGGTTTCTCTGGCTGGGGTACTAGCTCATCCTTTTGGTGATGCTAGTGGTAGATCCAATGGTGCTGACACATCCTCTTCAGCTCCATATATTTGTGTGCCACATACTTGTGTTATGTGTAATCAAGTATGCTTAGGTCCTATTGGAGAGCGTATTGAACGTCCCATGCACTCTCATGATTACGAGGTGCATGATATGCCCAATGAACTAGATGTGATGATGGGGAATGGAACATACCCTAGGGATTCCTTGCATACTAGAGACGAGGAGGTACCTTCATCATACAATGATGATATAGTGGTAAGACTTGTAATTTTATAGTGCATTTTGATTTAAATGAATATTTATAAAGGATAGTAATAAGTAATATTTTTTATATGCATGGTCTATTTAACAGTTCATGTTCGAGGAGGAGTTATCACAAGTCCATGATAGCACCTTGACAACCAATTCATTTGGATTTGACAGCTATATGGTACATATATTAGTGCACCTAGTTGTTTACATTTTTTATTGTATACATGCTTGTCATTTAAATTGCCATTAATTAAATTATATAGTAACTTGCATGTTTATCTTATTTTACTCTTGTAGGACACACCTAGCATGAGTGTGGTGTTGCACAATTCAGGCTCTGGTGGCGCAGTCAGAGACAAGGGAAAGGTAATTGAATGTAAACATGATTGAATTAAGAGTTTAAATAACTTATAATGATTATACATGTCTAAATAGATTAATAGTTTCACATACTTGTCGTCTTTATGTACAAAGGATTGTTGGCTTCACATCCTTGTTGACTACACCCACAATACCTGAAGAAGCAGAAGAGATGCCTCAGGTACATGTGTTTATTTTATTTTGTGTTTAGTAGATATAATTTTTTCCTATCATCGACAATTATGTGCTAACTTGTATCAATATTATGTTTGTGAACATATATAGGTTGTTTATGAAAATCTTGATGACATCCCTACTCTAGCGAAGATGTATTCCAAGACTCCAGATCATCTTAAGAGAAAACGTGGATATGAGGTAATCAAGAATTCAATTTTAGAGTTCAATTATAGTTCAATGTATTTTGATTTTTATGTTAACTTTTCGAATGTAAATTATATATTATAACTAATCTCAATTGTGGTTTGATTTTTCTTGTGTAGGATCCTTCAGAGCCAAGAAGTGCTTTGAAGAGGATCAATTTAATGATCCATCAGTAGTTCAGGATGTGATAGAGATATTTTGGGATACTCACATGTCTAGTTGGCATGTATATTTTGTATATGGACATACATTTTGTTTGAGTTGGTGTTTATGCCATTTTTGTATATGGACATACACTTGTAATTATTTGACATTTTGATATATAGAAGTTGAGATTCGATATAAGTTGATCCGCATGTGCATGGCTTCATTCTTTTAAACTTTAATCTTGAATCCAAAAATTAACAATGGTTAAATAATTAACAATAGAATGTAGCAAAGCATCTTCTACAATAGAATGCAATTTTTTCATATTCCATTGGTTACATTCAACAACAATCCCCTGTCATTAAAGTTATCTCAGTAGGGAGATACTGTGAAGAGGTCCATTTCCACACATTACTCATTAAATTTAAGACCTAAATATATTAACTCTAAACATAAACTTGTTTTGATTTTCATTCAGTTGTTGAAAGATATAAATGTTACCTTTCTTTTATTATCAAATGCAAAATATCTCCACCCCGCACTGAAGGTAGGCATATTGTGCTTCATAATGCATTGTACCATCCATTCCAATATGTCTAGTTAGGAATTCTTACCCCAACCATGATCTATTCCCCCCCCCCAACTCAGTTGAATGCTAAGGCCATACACTACCGGCGTCATCCCTCAAGCGCCCTAAGTGCGAAAAACTATCAAAATCTGACAAGTCGTATGTGGCACTTGCAAATGATCTATTTGAACCTACGGAATCATGTGAGGAATTCTTATAATAGTCTATCTCATATTTTTGAGATTCAGAGTTGTTTTCGTAGGGTAAGGATTTTTCAGTTGATGAAATAAAGGTCAGATGCATTCAATGAAAAGTTGCCATGGAGCCAAACTATCATTATGCTCATCATGGGAATGAACCATTAGTTCCAACATGTCTGATTAGGAATTATTACCCCAAGCATGCATGCTCCTATTCCCCGCGCCCCCCCCCCCCCAACTCGGTCAGGACCATACCCTACCGACCTTGTCCCTTGAGAGTCCTAAGTGCGAAAAATTATCAAAATTTGGCAGGTTGTATCTCAAAATCTGTGGCACTACCAAATTACCTAATTGAACCTACAAGGTCATGTGGGGCCATCTATAATAGCCTATCTCAGATTTTCAAGATTTGGACCATTTTTCATAGGGCAATGATTTTTCAATTGATGAAAAAATCATCGGATGCATTTAATGAAAAGTTGCCACAGATCCAAAAAAAAATTTTGCTCATCATCGGCATGAACTATCAGTTATAAAACATCTAATTATGAATTCTTACCCTATCCATGGTCTTGTGTTTCCTCCCTACTCAGTCAAACGCTCATGACCATACCCTACCGATGTTGTCCCTTGAGTGTCCTAAGTGCAAAAAATTATCAAACTTTGAAAGATCGTATCTCAAAATCTGTAGCACTTGTGAATGATATGTTTGAACCTACAGGGTCAAGTGAGGTCCACCTACTATTGCTTGTCTTGTATTTTCAAGATTCAGAGTGGTTTTCATAGGGCAGCAATTTTTCAGTTGATAAAAAAATCATCAATGCATTCAATGAAAAGTTCTCGTAGAGCCAAATTCTTTTTTTGCTCGTCATGGGAAAGAACCGTCAGTTCCAACACATCTGGTTAGGAAACATTACCCTCTCCATGCTTCTATTTTTCCTCCCTACTTTGTCGAATGCTCATGGTCATACCCTACAACATGACCCCTTATGACACCATATGACCACTTAGGACGATATGATGTCCTAATGGGTCATATGGTGTCCTAAGGAGTCATGTGGTGTTTGAAGGGGTCACATGGTGTTCTAACATATGTGTGGCCCTAAGGACCCCATATGACCCCTAACAAAACCATATGACCCCTTAGGACACTGTTGTCACAAAAGTTGCACCCTGTGATGATCAACCTTCTGAAACTTGGAAACAACCTCCCAAGTGTGGGAGTTGCAGAAGTGAGGTTGATTCTTTGGAGAAGGTCAGATTCCTCTTCAATATGATGCAATAGGACCTGTAGTCACATAAATCTGTCCACTTAATTAAATGAATATTTAGTATTTATTTGATTATTTAACCATCAATCAATAATTAATTAAATTAATATATTTAATTAATTCATCTTAACCCTCTTCTCCTATTAATTAAATAAATTATTCAATTTATTTGATTTAATTCACTTAACCAAATTCAGACCATTAATTAAATAAATAAATCATATTTATTTAATTAAATCTTCTCTCACATTTAAATAAATTAATATTTATTTAAATCCCCCAAAATCCCACCTCTCACATTTAAATAAATTAACAGTTATTTAAATCACCTTTATCCTCTACCCACTTGCATTTTCCTACAAATGCAAGTTGCACAATTATTTTAAATAAATAATTTATTTAAATCACCTTTATCCTCCACCCACTTGTATTTTCCTACAAAAGCAAGTTGCACAACTATTTTAAGTAAATTATTTATTTAAAATCCTATTTATCCTCACCCACTTGAAACCTTTAATGGTTTCCCTTAAAGTCTTCAAACTTGATGGCTTCCTTCTTAAAGTCTTCTTAAGACTTTAATGGTTTTCCTTAAAGTCTTCAAGCCTTTAATGGTTTCCCTCAAAGTCTTCAAGCATTTTAATGCTTTATCTTCCTTTTTCTCATTTAAATAAATTAATATTTATTTGAATATTTATCCAAATGCAAATTACACCATTTAATTGAAATAAATGATTTTATTTTAATTGAAAATACCAAAATTTCTCCCACTTGCATTTTCCTACAAAATCCACTTGCATGCCTAAACCCCTTCTAGAATTTTCTAATCACTTCTAAATAACCTAACCCCTTCTCTAAACTTTGTCACATTCCTAAGAAAAAGGGAAGTCACTTCTCAAACCCTCAAAGTCTTTGATAACCATTAAAGGCTTTCAACCTTCAACCACTAAATGGCTCAAAGTCTTTGATAACCATTGAAGGCTTTCAACCTTCAACCACTTAATCCCCAAAGTCTCCAATAACCATTAATGGTTACCTCAAACCCTCCCACATGGTTAAAACATTTGTTTTGACTCAACCTCTACCCAACCCAAAGGTCTCATCAGGCCATTAATGCTTTGACCATGATTATCTCTTAAACATTTGCACAAAGGTTTATCCTTGGATTAACTCTTAATCCAGTGGGTAATCTTAATTTGGACTTGACCCTTAGCCTCTAGATAACCATGAAGTCTTCTCAGGCCTTTAATGCCTCCAACCTCTTCTCTCAACCCAATCCTATGTTGACACTTGCAACCATTTTATTGGTGCCAATTGTGCAAATGGATCCCCAACTTTCAAACTTGGCCCTTGATTAAACCATTCAATCTTAACCCTTCATTTCCCCATTTCTTCTATAAATAGAACCCTTCTCCTCAAGCAAAAGGAAGCATTTTAGAGTATTGTTGTTATACTGGCATTAGCATAGAGCTTTTTCATAGCATCACTATCTACTCTTGCATAGTATTTGCTTATCATATTCAACCATCTTGAATCTCCATATGGCATCCATGGCTAGTGCTAAAAGTTGAGAGCTACACTCATTTGGGACTTGGAGAGGAGAGGAACAAGGGAGGAGCATCTATGAGCATCTTGATTAGCTATTTTATTCTATGTTTATATGCTTTCTATTTCATGCTTAATATCTCTCTTGATATGCCTGCTTAGGATAATCTTTTGTTGCTAACACTAATGTTTGTTTCTTGTGCTCTTGTGTGTGTGGCCATCAAACAGATTTTCTAATCCTTTTTGCAGAGCATCAGGACCTAATATAATAAATTTGTTGGCATTGAGTTGTCATTGATGTCAACTGGTAGAGTGTGTCAACCAGTATGAAGAATATTGAACCAACATAAAGAAGAGAAATATCTTTTGAGTTGACAAATGATATCACTGGTATGAGGTGAGATGCAGGAATGTGTTGGCACACTTGAGTAATAACTGTTAAGGCATAAACCAATATGAAGGTTGGTTGTTTGTTTGTGATAAAGAAGGGGAATGTTAAATGAATCACAACAACACCCGATGCATAGAACAGAAAGAATGTCATGAAGACATACCATAAGACAAGATGAATTGTGTGTTGCTGGTAAGAGTGATTGTTTAGTGTGTTGGACATACTGGTAAGGGTTTGTACCAATAGGGATGTTCTATTTTGAACCGGCTCTTTGTCGATGAGTTGAATGTATGTTGATGTGTGCCCCGTGGAGCTGAGGTGGAAAACATGCAGAGGTCGGTGAACTATTCATCGGCATGGTTGTCTGTGTAGTAGGTGGTCATTAAATGATAAAACCACAAATCATGGGTTGATATCTGACTGATGCGGCTCGAGGAAGAATGGACGACAGAGAATGATCAAATAGTTGAGCAATTGTGTTCAAAGCATGAAATATGATTGTAAATTGACCTCAAGAATGAAACAACCGGATCATAAATGTGTCAACAAATTTCAAGGTCAAAAAACAGGGTTAGGTTTTCTATTTTTGGCAAACATGCTTTGGATAGATGAAAAACGTGTGATGTTTTATCTTCCCAAAGCGAGTGATCCAAGGCAGATCAAATCAAATTGGGTACAGATTTGATTGAAGGAGGGTAACCCTAACCATCCTAAGTTTGAATTATTTTTTGTCGGGAAGCCTCAAGTTTAAAAGATGTCAACCTAAGATCTTTAAGTGTTGATGTTGGAGAGTGAAAGTGTGTGAGCCAATTTTGTTTGAGAAAAAGATAGGAAAAATATGAAGTGTTTGTGTACCGATGATAAGGAACTAGAAAACCAATATACAGCTCATACTGGCAGAGGAAGTGAAAAACACAGAGGTATCAAAACCGATAGAGGTTGAATCAAACAAAGTGTGGTCAAGTGTGAAGTGAATCTAACAGTCGAAGGGAGAGAAGTTTTTAGCAAAATAAGAATCAACATAAAGGCAGTGTTGCAGGGTGTGTGGAGTTTTTACAGATCAATAAGATTGAAACCGGTAGTGCAAAGTATTGAAGGGTTGCAAAACTTCATTTGTAACAGGGAATATATTCATGTATTTGAATCTTCATATTGTCTTCACTAAGTAGGTGCTTAGTGTAGGGGTTGTAGCTCCTTTAGGTTGTACCTTATAAATTGATCAGGGATCGGTGCTCCTTTGAGTTGGTGCTCATAAATCAAGGGTTGGTTCTCCTTGGATTGGTGCCCTAAAATTATAATCAAACCATTTTCATTGTGAGGCTGGATTAGAGAAGAAGATCTCTAGTAGCTATTCTCACTAAAGTTTTTCCCACATTGGGTTTTCCTCGTATATCTGGTGTTATGTGTTGCATTCTTATGTATGTGTTATATCGATGTTATATAAAATCCTTTCACACACTTAGTTTGCATTGTTTGGTTTACCGGTTAGCTCTTTGTTTATTTTATATTGTATCAGTATATCCCTAATTATGAAAGAAGTGTTTAAATCACTGATTCACCCCCTCTCAATGATCCATTGTGTCCAATGGAATCTGACAGGGAAAAGAGAGAAAGAGGGAATGCTTGAAAGAAGGGAAAATATTTGCACCTAGATGGAATATTGATCTTCCTAGCTGTAATTGCATAAGACATTAACAAAACCTGTCCATCGTATACACAAGATTCTATCTAAATTAGTTATTTGAGAAAATATGAAGGTTGGGGTGTTTGTGAGATACAAAGGGGGCCTAAAGTTTAGCTTAGAAATTGCATTCAAAGATGGATTCAACACAATCAACTACAACCGAGAAAACTAAGAGAGATGCATTCATAAAAAGAGTTGATAATTCACACAGATTTGAACGTACTGAATCTAAGTAAAACAAACAAGATTTATTAATGTAGGGCAAAGAAAAATTTGCAAATGCAGAAGAACATAGTTTTCTGCAGAAGAAAAGAGAGAAGATCATGAGGAAATATACAAAAATTAACTTTATAGTTGAGGCATAACTCAAATTGAAAACCATAGCTGGCAACCCTATACCTCCTAGGGTTAGTTTACAAAATATCTACAAGAAGAAGGATCAAGTTTACAGGTAGAAGCTAATGGCGCGTTGAATTTCCTTTGCAAGTGGTCATCACCTTGAAAGAGGAAAAAGGGGCTATAGGAGAAGACATCTCTGCAACAGATGTATCATGGCAGCACAGTAGAGGCAAGAAAGTCTCCAAAATGTATTAAATGGGCATGGGAGACATCCAAAACAAGCCTACAGAAGTCTAATCTGGAGTAATGGTGAGAATCCAGTGGTTGAATGCAGAAAGGATCCGATTTGGGGCGCCAACTGAGTCCAAAAAATGTCTTGACCATTAGGTTGACAACCACCTCCCTACAGAGTTTAAATGCTAACTGTCACTGAGAAAATCAAATGCTAGTTGTCGATCTGAGATCTTGTACGAAGAGGGATGTGCGAGATATCGCCAAACAAGCATGCCCAAAAGCCCAACATTTGGTTAAGTCATGATTGTCACATTGGTCTTTAAGTGGAGATCAATGATGGAGATCACACAAAGATGGACGTGTTGGCATTGCATGAAGATTGTATTGAAGAAGTATTGTGTTGTCATTGATGTCAACTACAATGAAGTAGTAAAACAACTGGTATTGAAGTAGAGAAGTTCAACTACTAACCCTAACCAATTGAGAAGCAAAACCCTAACCGATGAAGCTTGGAGATTGGTTGTGATGATCTATGACCGAATGATGATCGATGATGAGGATACCATGTAAGCATGTTGCACGTGATTAGTTTTGAAAAGGTTTTGGTATGTAAAGATAACCGTTTATCTTGGGAATGATCAAATGCATAAGTATGAAGTGACAAACATGTGATGTGTTACAAGATTCAAAGTGCGGCGATCTAGAAGTAGTTGTAGATGCCTAGAAGAATGTGAAGTTGATTGCATGTAATCTAACGGTCAAGATTGAACCGATGTGTTTGTAATCTCTATGAGAATTGTAGGCTTTGTGTTGTGTTACCGACCTAATGTATTTGCTTATAAGGTTGATGATTTGATTCAATGAAGTCTTGGCAAATTTGGTTAAGTGTGAAAGTGATTGTTGCCGAACCAGGAGGTGTATCTGCAGAATGATGTGAAGGCAGATAGGAACAGTAAAGGGTCTGATTCAGCAAGGAAGTGCTATTTCTAGATCAGTCAAAGAACCTATTATTCTCTAACAATTACAATAGTAAAATCCCTTAACAGGGTAAGCTTTAACAGGCTTGTTGTTAAAATCCTCTAACCAGGTGATCCATTATCTTGGATTTGAAATCCTCCACCGAGGTTACCTTTAACAGGGTATTACCTTTAACAGGGTATTTGCAGTCAATCCCTTAACCAGGTGGTCCTTAACTGGATCTATTCCTAACATAACATTATTGTATAAGCTTCTAATCGGGCTTGGCTCCTAACAAGGTGAACTTTAAAGGAGTTCCAAATAATTGTGGGTATTCATCCCCACTGCGGTTTTTCCCATTTGGGTTTCCACATAAAAAATCATTGTGTCAAGTGGTGAATGATTTTGTGGATGTGTTTTTGGTATGGTTGATATAAATAATTGGTAAATCTACATAGATATATTGATATGATTGAAAATGATCTGAAATATGTTATTATATGTATTAGTGAAGTGGTTTAAGTTTTTGGTCAAAGGATATTGAAGTTGCAGATCTGTTGCATTGTATCACTGAAGTTTTAGGTCAACCGATAAGGTTTAGCAGTGTTGCTACATATTTGTTAAAGTATCTAAACCAGTAAATTTTGTGAGTTGTTTTTGAGTTGCAAATAAGTTTGGTGAAATCCCAGTTAATTTTATATCTACTGATTCACCCCCCCTCTCAGTAGTGGACCGAATCTTTATAGTTTCATCATATTATCAAGACCGCGCCCACCACATCCTCACCACAGCATGTCATCTTCTCACTCATTGTGCACAAACTACACGCCAAAGAGATCATGCGGGGAAGTAAGGAGAAAAAAAGAAGCCGTCAAGCCGTCTGCAGGCCTGCCAAGCCAAAAGGTGCCACTGGAATGACCGCGTGGGGAAGGGGGGAGGAGATAACAAGTCTCCCATATGCTCATGACACCAAAAGGAGAAGCCAAAAAGACCTCGCGGTAGAGTGGGAGCCAAAGAAAGAAGCCTCCTACACACTCACGCCATCATCCTAGAGTAGCTAGAAGACCATGTCAAGGCACGAGAAAACCAAAACAGTAGCTTGTGGGCCCACAACCGAAGAAAATATATGCCAAAAGAGAATTTAGGGAAGAAAGAAAAGCCAAACTTGCTTCCCACACGCCCCTAGCACAAAAGGGAGCCTCCAAAAGGAACTTGCAGGGAAGAAGGTGAAGCCAAAACAACTCTCACACACCCATGAGAAACATTGAAGGAGAAAAAAAGACCCTGTGGGGGCGCAGGTGCCAAAAGAAACTATTTGCCAATCAAAGGAAACAAAAGGGGGAATTGACCCGCCAACAAAGAAGAATCCTCCAGCTAATGAAAACTTCAGTGAGTTAACCGACTGACTCGATCAACGTGAAAAATTAAACATAGGGGCCCAAAAATATAAGGTTCCTTCTGCAGATCCAAAAAGTACAAAACACGTGGGTTATCCAGGTGCACATAACACGCAGGTTATCCAGGTGCACATAACACGCAGGTTATGAAAAAACTTTGAAATTCTCAGATTGCAGCTAAGTTAATAGAAAAAAGGTCAACATTTTGATGACTGATAGGGGGCCCTAAGCCTGCTTAGGGAAAGACCAAATGTCTGAAGGGTATCATTGGGCAACGAGTCAAAAGGGAAAAATAGAGAAGGAACTCGTCTCTGCATTCTACAAAATTTTAAAAATTTGTCATTCTAGAGGAATGACTTGTGCTCAAGCACTTCATGGAAAACTAAAAAAAACTTACTAAAGGTTACAATATTGAAACTCAAAAACAATGAAAGCCTTTGCCTCTGTCAAAAGTGATCCTCTTGAAGGAGCTGATTTCCCTCATAAAATGGTTGCAATCACCAGCTAGCTACAAAAATTGAAGTATCCTACATGCATACATCAGAATATACATGTTGTTGATGTGGTGAAAAGAAAACTCACCATTTTATTTGTTGTTGAAGGGGATCTACACAAAATAGGCCTCTAAAGCACATGGAAGTGCATCAAATACATGCTCAACAACAAAGGGCAGGTTGGAATCTAATTTAACATTGCTTTTACAGTTGTCCTGCTCTTGGTATGAGTTGAAACTAAAGAAAAAGGCCTCAAACTCACATGGGGATAACAAGTATACCATCTCCTTCTCTTGATCTGCAAAAGGGGGCTCCTCAAACATATAAAATAGGAAATTTTGAAGCAGGTCCATTGTCAAGATGAGCAACTGGAAGAATATATGCATGGTCAACATGTTTCTACTCAACATCTTTAAACTTGCTATGCTTGTCCCAGGTAAAACATTCAAGCTTAGGTACCTTATCATTAATGTCAAAAGAAACATCTTCACACTAAATGAAGGCCTCATATTCAACATTATAATGATTAGGGATAGGGGAGAACCAACATACATCATAATCATATGTGTTGATATTAATCTCATCAACACATGTCTCGGGCTCATGAAACACCTCACAAGAAGATCTAAAATCTTCAGATTGTCTCTCTATTTTTTCTTCTTCTCTATTTATATTATCATCCTCATCCAAGTCTTTGTCTTCCTTTGTGATACTGGGGATAGGGGTGTCCTCATCATGGATGCAAAAGGTGTCAAGGCCTAGACTATTGACCTCATCAATTAGGTCAAACTAAAAAGCATTTGCCCACTCATCTAGTAGGCAATTAGAAACCTCCTCCAACTAAGTTACAGGATCCCTAGTAAATGCATCCTCATTCTCCTCAAGGAAGGATAAATTCATCTCTATGGGGCTTGGGATGTAGGGCTCAATATGGTTTAAGGCAAAAGGCTCTACCTTGGTACCATAAGTTGTTCTAAAAACCATATGAGACCAATCAGAGGATAGGTAGCCAACTATCCTAGTAGTGAATTACCTTGGAAAACAAATGGAAAAGTGAGTAGGGAGATCAATAACTAAAATATCTTCCAGTACACTCCAACCAAGGCAAGAATGCAAGGTCAAATTTAAATCCTTTATGACCCCCACAACCTGAATTTTTCTTCCATCAAGCCGCACAACTCCATTGTTCACAGGCTCATATTTGATGCCTAGGCGGTCAACCATTGTCTTGGGCATAACTCAGCTACTAGCCCCACTATTTATCATGAGATTATGAACAAGGCTATTCCCTATGATAAAAGAGAGATAGAAAGGGGGAGGCTTGCCAATTTTTCCTGAATTCACTGCCTCTACAAGTTGCACCAAGCTTGTATGCGTTGAAGAACTGCAACCTTGACTGGTATCCACTACAATGTTGATTTCCATCAAGGCCTTTTAAAGCTAGTCTCTCTTAGATGGGATAGCAGGAGCATCCCACATAGAGACATTGAAGTTGGCCCTCTTCATCTATTCAATGATATTAAATGGATCAGTGGCCTTAACAAAGACCTTAGTAGAAACAAGGTTAGATTTTGATATCATATGAGCCTTAGTTGGCTCTTCTTTCTTGACATTTTGTGTCAAGTCTTGTTCTTTGTTTGGAGCAGCCACCCTGTCTGATGTCTTTGGCAATTAAGATTGTGTGGCATCTTGTGAGGTTTGGGTTGTTGTGGCAAAACTTGCATCACTACCAAAAGCCCTCTTTTTTGACCTTGTATTGCTAGCCACACTGTCACTAGTTGTTTAATTCACTCCACAAAAATCAGCCTCCTACTAATTTATGAAAGTGGAATCTTCTTGTGAATGGTTTGGATAACCACCAAATTATTGGTGTCCTAAGGTTGTTGGTTCATTTTGTGCCACTAAGGCCTGAGATAACTCTCCATTTTGGAAAGCAATCTGATTATGAGGTTGATTGCATCAATTGCACCATTCTTTCTCTTGAGCAAGATTGTTCTATGTTGCCACTAAAGCTTTTGAGGTGCTTGCAGTAGTTGGATTCAAGCTATTCAAGAGCCTAGAATTTTTCCATTGGTTTTCCCCCTGAAAGTTGGATCTATTCTACCGATAGCCTTGATTTTGGTTTTTATAGGGCCTACTGGCCTAGCACTACTGCCTCTTGACTAAAACTAATTCATTTATGAACCCTTGCAACAATTGGCTCTTTTTTTTGCATTGAATCCTCCATAGAAGCCCTGAGATCTTGAATCTCAAAAGGTGGAGGAGGTGTAGGTGTGAGAAAATGGTTTGTTGATGCCATTGGAATTAGAGTCAAAATATCCTAATGGGTAGGAGCCTCTGACAATATGTGGATTAGAGGCCTAGGAGACAACTTTCTTCCTTGTATTAAGCAATTTTCTACCCCTATGGTAGTATCATATGCCATTGGAAGGTCGTCTCCTCCCATTGACTGAATCATAGTGGCAATGCCACTATTCAAAGCCCTAACAATGTATAAAAAAGAATAATTTGATGAAGGCTTTACTAGTGATGGGATTCTATCCCATGTCTTTTGAAATATATAGTTAAAATCACCCATGAAGTCACGGGGTGCTCTTTTGATTGTAGTTAGTTGCTCCATAAGTGACAAATGGTCAGTTTTGTCTTTAAAATATTTGCATAACTTTTCTCTTAGTTCATCCCAATTATGGATTGACCAAGTGGAAAAACCCCTATACCATTGTAGGGCCTTTCCCTTCAATGAAGAGGCTAGAAGCCTTACTGCAACATTAGATTTTATCACATCAAATACGGTGTAGATACTTAACACATCTTGGATGTGTTCTTCAAGGGTGACAAAGATCTCTCCAATAAAAAATTGGGATATCATTTAAGGCTGCTATTGGAATAACATTTTTTCTTGGCCAAGGCCAAAGGGTTTCCACCATTAAAGGCGACAAAGGTATGTGCTCTAGGGACTTCCATGTGACATAGTGGCCTATTGATATGAATGGTAGGGCCTTTTGACTATGATAGTCTTATAATAAGAGGGGTAGAATGGGACTTTAGGGGTGTAGATGCTTCTGCTTGAGTTCCCCTTGTAGGTGACAAAGAAAGCCTACCTCTAGTTCTCCTATAACCTAAATAAGGAAGTTGAATAAATTGAAAATTACCACTTGATGATGATCTAGTTTGTATTCTTGGCATAAAGTTGCAACTGGCATCATCGAGAGTTTGAATTTTTCCTTAAGAGTCTCCAAGTGCTTGATTGATTGCCTCCAAAGGATGAATGCTAAGACTAACACTAAATCCTTAGCATGAATGTTGAAATACCAGTCCCATTGGGCATGCCAAAAACTATTGTCATAAAATTTTCACCCTATGATGATCAACCTTGTGAAATATGGAAACAACCTCCCGACTGTGGGACTTGTAGAAGTGAGGTTGAGTCTCCAGAGAAGGCCGAATTCCTCCTTAATCTGATGCAATAGGACCTAATCTAATGATTTTGATAGGGAAAGGGGAGAAAGGGGGATTTCTTCAAAGAAGGGAAAAGGTTTGCACCTAGATGGAATATTGATCTTCCTGCCTATAACTACACAAGACAATAAGAAAACCTATCCAAGGTATAAACAAGATTCTATCTAAATTAGTTATTTGAAAAAACATGAAGGTTGGGGTGCTTGTGAGATGTAGAGGGGAGCTAACATTTATCTTACAAATTGAATTCAAAGATGAATTCAACACAATCAACTACAACATAGAAAACTAAAAGAAGTGCATTCATAAAAAGAGGTGTTAATTCACACAAATTTGAACAAAGTGAATCTAGGAGAAATAGAAAAACCTATATTAATGTAGGGAAAAGCAAAATTTACAAATGTAGAAGAAAATAGCTTTCTACAGAAGAAAAGAGAGAAGATCATGAGGAAATATATAAAAATTGCCATAATAGTTGAGGCATAACTCAAAATTGAAAACCAGAGCTGGAAGCCCTAACCCTCCTAGGGTTGATTTACAAAATATCTGCAAGAGGAAGGATCAGGTTGACAAGCTGAATCTGATGACATGTTGAATTTCCTCTACAAGTGGTCATCATTCTAAAAGAGGCAAAAGGGGTTGCAAGAGAATAAATCTCTGTAATAGATGCATCATGGAGGCACGAGAGAGGAAAGAAAGTCTCCAAAATGTATTAAATGGGCATGGGTGGCATCTAAAATGGACCTGCAAAACTCTAATCTGGAGTAAAGGTGAAAATTTGGTGGTTGAATGCAGAAAGGATCCGTTTTGGGGCACCGTGTCAGTTCCCTAAATCAACAAATGCTAAGACCTAAATGATAGCCAAACTTTCTACTCAATCATAACATAGGATTTGGCCAATGGACAGGAAATAAACAATTTCCTCTTCACTTCAGGCTCTACAGGACCTAGGCGGGTAGACCTTGACAATACTCTTAGATTATTACATATTTCAACTAAGTATTAAACTTTTGAGCAAATTGCTCTCAACATATTTAATCAAGACACAAATGATTTTAAATCTAGAATAGGCTTCACTATGATTATGTACCATCTATTCGTCTATGAGAGCAAATATAACTTAAAACCTATACCTAACAGCAAGAGGGTATAGAAGGATTTTAATAATTTTGATTTTTTTTTGAAAATACCCAAGCCCTCAATAGACCAATGTCTGATCCTAAGTTACAGAGTCAAATATGAAACCATAGCAGAAATAATATGAACAAATGGAACTCAATCAGTGTATTTCATATGTTAATACCTTGCATTAATATATTCCTTTATCTTGTCACTCAAATCCTTCTTACATATCCAATCTATGAAACAAAAATCACAAACATTTACTCAAAGCATTTAATTCTTCCCTTGGAAGAAACCCATCAATAAACATCACATTCACATAAAACATTGTGAAGAAAATTTTCAAATATCATTTGATATTCAGAAACTTATATAAATTTGGACACAAACTTGAGATTACAATTGTTTGAACAAAGAGATTTAACTCTTTCCTTGAAAGAGACCAATCAACAAATACAACTGAATCAAAACCTCCTCAAGGCATTTAATTCATTTAACCAGAAGTATACAAACTAGAGACAATTTCATGACAAAAACACTACAATCCCAGACACTGATGCACCTGCTCATATAACCGAAACTAGTGAATCAACATATTAAATCTGCAACTAAAAACTAGAAACTATCCTATTTACATGCTTGAGAATGAAAAATTTCAGAACCCTTAGAAATAAGAAGAATGAAGAATAAATAGAAGGGGACAAAGCTTCTAGAACAATCTTGTTGTTAGCAGTTGTCCTTTCATCCAAATCTAATCTGCAAATGACACCTGTCCATTATCTGTCCATTATCTTTCCTCTCTCTGCAACAAAACACTCCCTGACTTCTGCCTTTAACTGAAAATATTCCCTCTTTATGCATTATTTTCTTATGATGAGAACACTTTCCAAATGTACTTTATTCTCTACAGTAGAATACCTTTGTCTTTCTTTGTTATTTTTCCCATGAATATTTTTCCATTTGGTGAAGGATACATAATTGCAACACAAATCTTCTCTTATTAGTAAAATATTCACCTCATGTGTCAATTCTTTGTAACTATTATTTTGCCCTTTTACACTTACCAGTAACCTCCTCCAATCTACCTTTTACTGTGGGAATGAATATAACTATCCATTTATCTACTATCCTTTTATCCATGAGAGCGTCTTCACAGACTTGCAACTACATTTTACTCCATTGGTAAAACAATTCATAGGTGAAAATACAGTTCCACTTTACCCATTCAGCACTCCATGACATTATTTCCACCACCCAGTAGAAGTCATTTTGTCTCACATACATTTACCTTGGGTGAGTATTTATTTAAGCTCTGTATTTTTAGTTTTTCACTTCTTTACATATTTGGAACCACATTAACACAATGTATAGTTATTCTGAACAACAAGACATCTTTTCCTTTATTTCAAAAGTTAAAATTCCCTCCATACAGACATAACATAAAGGCAAACGGAAAAGAAAAATAAAAGAAAACACACTGTCTGTGTTCCCTTTGCCCTAAAATTTCTATGACTTCATCAACAAATTTATTCTCAGCTTATCCAAGATACCAATCTCAGTGTATGAAACCATATTTTGATTTTCTGTCAGGGAGGTTGCAACCATAGGACGACATCTCCTTGCTGCACAATGTCACAACCTACACACCTTTCCCATACTTCCATATCTTGCATACATGTTTGTATTTTTGCACTGGCAGCAACATACTGAATAATTCATTTAGTTCATCCATGGTTCCCCATCTCACATTTATTCGTTGCTATTCAAAACCTATATTTATAGTAATCCATCAGATAATATTGCCTGAGGCGTTTTGAAGGTGCATACACCATGTCGATGCCTTTCATATTCGATATGCTTGTTGAGGAGCCGTAATCATGGCGCCTGGGAGATCATTTTCTTTGAAGCGTTCGAAATAGATCACGTGCCCTTCCTGGCACTATTTGTGTCTCCACATTTTGTATATATCTCTGCATCTTTAATGGATATCAATACTCTGGAAATTCACTACAGTCTTCACTGAGGTGTATTCTGTAAATAGTTCACATGCCCTGCCAATGCTTTCACATTGTGCATGCATCGCTGTTAATAATTTGACAAAATATCGATCCTTTAAACTTGATGGATGTCGATACCCTACCAACACCATTCACTGGAGCTTCTAACGCCTTTAGCATAAATTTATATTTTGCATAATCTGCGACCTTGGCGTCCCATATTGGCGTGGTAAGCCAGCAATCAATGCCACTAATAACATTTGCTTTAAAAATTCTAAGACCTTCGAGAAATCCCTATTACTTTGCTTATATCTGCAATCATAGCGCAGTGTATAACCACGCTTCTTTGAAGCATTTCCGGACAATGCATATATCCCTTGTATCCTTCCATATTATGCATTCATCATTGGCCACGGGACTGCAACATCTAGCAAAACTCCTTTATCGCTTTACATCACGGCTTTCCAAAGCTCTCACATTGGCATCACCTAGGAGGTTGCTGGGGAAAATGGTGGAATCTGGCTTTACTCCCACTGTTGCATTCGCCGCAGTAAGGGGAATGATGATGAAGGCAACAGGATTTTGCTTTAATCTCGCCATTTGCATACAAAAGTATTTTATTTGTATCGTGCAATCACGGCTTTCAGAGCCATTTCAACAATTCCATACGATGCATACTCTTATTGGTGCTCCTATCAAACATGACTCTGTATTCTTGCCTTGTTTCCCTGCATTTCAAGCATTTCTTCCAAAGCATCTCCCAGGTGCCCACCGCATTTTGTCTGCAAATTTCTACAACTCTCCATGAAATGACAAATTAAAAACCCGAGCCTCTCTTTGCATTTCAAAATTTAGGTGAAAATGCACATTCTCTGACGGCTCGGTGAAATAGATTTCTTCATTTTGCCAAGCTCCGAGAGAAGTGTTTGGAACTTGCATCATACAAATTTTGTGATCCACTCGGGGCTCGGTGAAGTTAAAATTTGGCTCTGCCGAGTGTCGAGCTCTTCCTCCCTACTCTGCACAAAACACTAGGGACCCCACAAGACTTTGCTCCCCCTTTTTAATATTTGAAAAATGTTCTAAACATTATTAATTAATGGTTTAAAATCAAATTCATTTTAAACCTTTGCACTCTTTCAATTGCCTATATAAAAATACCATTTGTGCACAAGAAAATTTGAACTTTGCATTTACCTCATATCTACATTGCTTGCTTATATACATTATTATTCAAATCATGCATTTGATTTAAATTATAAAATATTAACATTTATCCCGCGACAACTTCACTCTGGATGAGGCAAGTCGGGTTCTTTATGGACTCGGCTTAAAAAAAATTCTTTTGCAGATCACTGAACCCAGGAGTTGAGTTGAAACTACTTCAATATGCATCTGGAGCCAACATGTGCTGAGTTTAATCATTGAAATTTGATTTTCAACCACTTGCAAAGTGGCCAAAACAAGTTTGAAGGCTCTAAAAACCATGTGTAAAAACTGGTCAAACGACCTTGTAAGGCCATGGCACCTAAGCGACATGTAGACTGATATACTGAGAATCATCCTACAAAATGGATTTTCTTGACAATTCTTGAGGTGCGAGATTTTAGTCACCAAAGTTGAGTACTTAGTTGTTTCTGCACATTAACCTGTTAAAACCCTCTTCAAAACCTATTTCAAATCTATTTTGAAAAAATATCAAATAATGTCACGAGGGCTCGGAACCTTGCATACTGGCTCATTTAGATACGAGGAATTACAAAACCAGTTGGTTTGATGAAACAATCATCTAGATGCAAGGTATGAATGCTCAAAGTAAACTCTCTTGAAACACTTTTACTTTGTAATCTACAAAAAAAAACAAATTGCAAATGGTTTGATCCTGGTAAATAGGTCAAATAGGGTCCCAAGAATTTGCAAATGGGTAGAGGGGTACACAAAATTGCATGGAATACTTGGGAACAAGTGGTTTTCCATTAAAAGCAAACTGGTGCGAGATGTGAGCCTCCAAAGTAAGCTTCTCAGGATTTTCTGAACATGTTCACATATTGAACACTTGTTCACCCCTCCAATCAAGTGCTTGAAAAATGCATCCAATCTGATCATGGGATGCTACAAATTGATCAATGTACTTACTGAAAGGTGTCCAACACCTTCCCAAAGTGATTTTGGATAACAATCAATGAGCTTCAAAATGAGCTCTCCAAAGTAAGCAACTTGGACTGAATCTGCAGTTGCTTTTCTGAGTATAGTGAGAAATTTCTTACATGGGTCCCCAAAATTTATCCAAATTTTGGAGGTCCCAACAGTGGCTCTTTCTAGGGATGTATGTCCCCTGCGGGCATAGCAAGATTCCAGGTCTCTAGTAAAAGAAGGCCAGGTCCATATCCATTTGGATAGCTGAGTCAACCCCCTTTTGTCTGCCCCTTATTATTCTAGTTTGAAAAATCAAACCACAGTTGATGGCCCAAGGCAACCAAAAAATGAAGGCCTCAACTTACCTTTATCATAAAAAAAATTTCATCTAATTTTGTTGAGAACAACTTGAAGATATTACTGAAATCAAACTGATCTAACATACTATCCTTTTTCATCCAACTACCGTACTGAAAATCAAAAGTGCACTCACCATTATCGAACATCTGAGACTCATGCACAAACTAAAAAAATTTTATTATTGTGTGACAAGAACATTTTACGCTCATCAAACAAAACATTCTCATGTTGAACATAATACTCCTCATGATTCAACTCACTGTCACACTTTATGGAGGTCTTTTCCAGTTGAGAAAACAAAAATTTAGATTCTAAAATATAACTGGTGTCATAAACCTCATTCTGACTACTAGTTTGCTTATCAAATATGGGGTTCTCAAAAGAACATTCAAGCAAATCATGCACATCATGGCAACTATATTCGCGTGTATGAAAAGAGAAAGATTCATACACATTTACTTCCAGTAACTACAATTCAAGATGTTGATATAAACTTTTACTTACATACTCATTGTTTCTATTCTCATCCTTGGCATCCACATCATGCATCAAACACAAACTTGTGTCATCATTATTTGATAGCTCACTAAAAACTTGTGTCTCTAATTCTAAACCATATTCTGCTTTGTTACTCAAGTCATCATCCATGTTCATGCAATAAATTTTTGAATAATTCTCATCTATACTTGAGAACACACAATCATGCAGGTGTGGACTTGAAGCTTCTTGACTTGAAACACTGTTGCAATCAATCTTACATCCACCTGTTGTCCATACTTGATTAAAACCTGAACTTGCATCAACATGTGCATCTTCATATGCATTGTAACTTTACAAACTAACTGGCTTAAGTGTTGAGGGAAAATCAAGGATATATGTGTCATACTTGACACTACCAGTAATACAATCACTATCAAATTTAATGTGAGTTGGGCACAAAAGTGCATACCTCTGATATTCCATGGCTAACAAATTTGAAATTTGCTCACTACTAAGTGAACCTTTTTCTTCTCCAATATATTCCACTAATTCTTTTCCTCGGTCTTCATTAGAATTGCCAGCATCATTTAGTTGCAATTTAAACACCCCAAGGTTGTCATGTGCATCACTAAAATCCAAAGATTCAATGGATTCATCATTACAAACACTACTCTCACCACTTGGAGGTGAGTCTTCAACAACCTTGTCAAGAATACAGTCATAGCTTGATGCAGCTTTCACACTTTTTTAACATTCATCTCCTATGGATTGATCACAAACCCCATACTCACTCATTTGGGAAGAATTATCACATTCTGATACATTCCCATCATTTTCAGACTTTTGATCCTTATCACTGGCTCTATGAACCTCAACATCTGATGCATTTTCAGATTTAACCTTCACAATAATATCAATCAAATTAAGAATTTGATTAATTTTTTTTGGCTTCAAATATTTTTCCCATTGGACTGAACTTGGTTCATAAGATTTTAAAAATAAATAACTGCATATAGACTCCTTTGGTCTAAAACCACTAGGGATTTCCTTAGCTGCAATCAAGAATCTTAGAAACAATTCTTTTGGTGATCCATTTTTCAATCTCCTTAGATCTAATAATGCACTGCATGCATCATGGCATCAACTTTAATTGCAGCTGGCTTGAGATGTATTTGGGGCTGATCATATAGAAGGCACTAAGATGAACTAACTGGGACAGCAAAACTACATTCAACCTAAAGATTAAACTATTCATCTATCTCACTCTTTGATTGCATACATAATGTATTTTCATCTTTTGGGATAAAATTAGATTGCATACTCTGCTCAAAACATTTCAAAAATAGTGTCTCAAGGTTCTTCCAGGAAAATACACTTTCCAAGGGCAAGCTACTAAACCATTCACTTGCATCCTCCTCAAGGGATCTTACAAACAATTTCATAAATGCATCCTCTACAGAAATCTGATTATCTTCCATGAAATCATAAAATGACTGCACATGCCTATTGGATGATTCATCTTCCCTCCCATAAAATTTAGGCACATACATCTTTAATCTAATATGGAAAGGATTTGGATAACCCTGGAAATTACTTAAATTTAGAGGGTTATACTTTTCTAAGATACACAATTTTTTTTGTGGACATGGCTGAGAATTCTGACTTGAGATTACATTACTATTAACCATACATAGGACATTACATTGATGATACATCTTTACTTGTGCTTTCACAAGCTCATTACATCAACTATGCAGTTACAAACTCAGAAGTGTAAAATTCAGCATGCTTCTCACAAAATACTAACTAAAATTTGCATTAAAGAAGCATATAAAACCACCACTAACAATTTGTTTGCTTAGTGACATTCTTCACTTGATAAGGAACATGATTTGAGCTTAAAACATGAATACCTGGACATTCCAGCAACTGTTACTTTCTTTCTAGTTGGAGATTTGAGGATATTGTCTAATTCTCAGGTTCCTTTTTCTCAGAGCCACCACCTCCTTGTAGAGGAAAAAATTTTAAACATCTCGAAGCCATTTAAAGCTTGTCTTCATTCAAGGTTCCCTCAATAGCAAAGTCACACTTCTTTTAAATTGAGTTGCAATAAAACTTCTTCAAAGCTAAAACTTCATATCTGAAATTAACTTTCAGATTCTCCAACTTATGGGCTCTTCCTTCAATGGATTCAACAAATTATAACCAGAGATTATATATCATTCATCACCAGTAGAGTTGCCATCTTTGTTGGTTCCCCAAATCACAAATTCTAAGACCTAAAGGATAGCCATACTTTATACTCAATCTTAACATAGGATTTGACCAATTGACAGGAAATAAACAATTTCCTCTTCACTTTAGGCTCTGCAGGACCTAGGCGGGTAGACCTTGATAATACTCTTAGATTATTACATATTTTAGTTGAGTATTAAACATTTGAGCAGATTGCTCTCAACACATTTAATCAAAACACAAATGATTTTAATCTAGAATAAGATTAACTCTGGTTTTCTACCATCTATTCATCTATGATACCAAGAATAACTTAAAACCTACAACTAATAGTAAGAAGGTATAGAAGGATTTTAATAATTTTGATTTTTTTCCGAAAATACCCAAGCCCTCAATAGACCAGTGTTGATCCTAAGTTACAGAGTCAAATATGAAACTATAGCAGAAATAATATGAACAAATGGAAATCAATCAGTGTATTTCAAATGTTAATGCCTTAGATTAATAAATTCCTTTATCTTGTCACTCAAATCCTTCTTACATATCCAATCAATGCACCCAAAACCACAAACATTTACTCAAAGCATTTAATTCTTCCCTTGGAAGAAACTCATAAATAAACATCACATTCACATAAAACACTGTGAAGACAATTTTCAAATATCCTTGATATTCAGAAACTTATATGAATTTGGATACAAACTTGAGATTACAAATGTTTGAACAAAGAGAATTAACTCTTTCCTTGAAAGAGACCAGTGAACAAACACAGTTGAATCAAAACCTCCTCAAGGCATTTAAATCATATAATCAGAAGTATACAAACTGGAGACAATTTCATGACAAAAACACTACAATCCCTAACATTGATGCACCTGCTCATAAAACCATAACTACTAAATCAACACATTAAATCTGCAACTAAAAACTCAGAAACTATCCTATTTACATGCTTGAGAATGAAACTTTTTAGAACCATTAGAAAGAAGAAGAATGGAGAATAAATAGAAAGGGAAGAAGCTTCTAGAACAATCTTATTTCTGATAGTTGTCCCTTCCTCAAAATCTGATTTGCAAATGACACATGCCCATTATCTTTCCTCTCTCTGCAACAAAACACTCCCTACCTTCTGCCTTTAACTTAAAATATTCCCTCTTTATGCAATATTTTCTTATGATGAGAACACTTTCCAAATGTACTTTATTCTCTGTAGTATAATACTTTGTCTTTCTTTATTAGTTTTCCTGTGAATATTTTTCCATTTGGTGAAGGATAAATAATTGCAACATAACTCTTCTCTTATTAGTAAAATGATTACCTCATGTGTCACTTACTAGTAAACTCCTTCAATCTGCCTTTTACTGTGCGGATGAATATAACTATCCATTTATCTACCATCCCTTTATCCATTAGAGCATCTTCACAGACTTGCAACTACATTTTATCCCATTAATAAAACAATTCATAGGTGAAAATATAGGTCCACTTTAACCATTCAACACTCCATGACATTATTTCCACCACCCAGTAGAAGCCATTTTGTCTCACATACATTTACTTTTAGTAAGTATTTCTTTAAGCTTCGTATCTTTAGTTTTTCACTTCTTTACATATTTAGAACCACATTAACCCACTGTATAGTGTTGGCATTTGCATGAAGATTGCATTAATGATATGTTATGTTGTCATTGATGTCAATTAACTAGTAATGATATTGTTGATATTGTTCTAATGATGTTTTGTAACCAATAGGAAGAATTTGTGGAGTGAATCGATATTGCTATGTATTGGAGAGTTGAACTGGTAAACCCTACCTGTTGATTTGATAAACCCTAACCGATTAAGTTTGGTGAATTGGTTATATTGGTTTATGATCTAATGATGAGTGGTGATGATTATGACACGTATGATTATTAGATGAAGAGAGTTTCAAGTGATTTTGGCTAATTGATGAAATGGTTTTTGTGTAGGGAATGAGCAAGTATATTGCATGTAATGCAAAGCGTGTGTTGAGTTACTGAGTTTGATGAAGCGGTGATCAAGGAGCGATCAAGGTTTTCTTGATTCATGTGCAGAGATTGCTATGTAATCCAACGGTCATACTTGAACCAACTTGTTTGAAATCTCTATGAGAAAATTAGGTTTTTGTTGTGTTACCGACTTAATTGATTTGTTTATAAGGTCGATGAGTTGTTTAGTTTCAGAGTTGGCAAAGTTTTAGTTGAGTGTGTGGTTGCCAAACCGGATGATGTATCCGCAGTTTGAGTAAAGGAAGATAGGAGCATGAAAAGGATCTAAACAAGAAAGTGTAGTGTTATTCAAACAGATCAACAATCTCCTATTATTTTCTAACAATTACAGCAGATTGAAATTCCCTAACCGAGTAAGCTCTAACAAGCTTGGTTCTATTCAAATCCTCTAACCAGGTGATCCATTAGCTTGGATTTCAAATCCTCTACCGAGGTTACTCCTTACAGGGTATTGCTTCTAACAAGGCATTATAGTCAATCCCTTAACTGGGTGGTCCCTAACAGGATTTGTTCTTAACAGGACTTTTGTAAAGCTTTAACAAGCTAGGCTCCTAACAAGGCGAACCTCAGAAGAGTTCAGATAGTTGTTTCGTGAGTCTCATCTCACCATGGTTTTTCCCATTTGGGTTTCCATGTCAAAAATATTGTGTCAAGTGGTGAATGTTTTATGGTTATGTTCTTATGGTTGATTTGCTTAACTACTTAATCCACTTTGATAAATCATGATAACTGAAAGAATTGTGAAATGAAGTTTTACTTATGTCAGTAAAAGAATTTGGATGTTTATGAGTTTGAAGTTGTTTACTGTTAGTTTGTTGTAACAGTCAACTGGTTTATCTTGAGGGTTTTTATCTTGACAATGATACTACATTGATAGTTCTAAGTTTACTTTGAGAGATTGATTTTAAGATTGGTGAAGTTAGTATCAGTTTTTCTATCTACTGATTCAACACCCCCCTCTCAGTAGTTGACTGTATTCTCATTATTTCATCATACCATCAATTGGTATCAGAACGAATCATGTCCTCTAAGGTCTAAGCCTAACAACTTGAGGTAAAGATCTTGCACATCATGATGAAGAAGGAAGGTCCAAAGTTTAATAGAGAGAACTATAGGATATGGAGTGATAGAATGAAAATTTATATCAAGAGTCTAGGAAATTAATACTGGGAACATGTTGTTACTCAATATGTTGCACCTAGTGGGATTATGACTGATCATCAGAAGAAAGAGCAACAAGAAAACAACCAATCATTAGAGGCTATTATCAGTTCTTTGTTTGATACAGAGTATGTAGACATTCATGGTCTAGAGACTACATATGATGTATAGAAAAAACTTGAAGAGATTTATAGTGGTGATGAACATGTTAAGATTGCTAAAGAAGAGAGTCTAACAGGAAAGTTTGATGACAAGCGGATGGCTAAAGGTGAGAATATCTAGCAATATGGTCAAAGGATAAAAGAGATAGTTAGTGAAATTAAGAGTGCAGGAGATAAAGTGGAAGATGTCATAGTGATCAGTAAGGTACTGAGAACCCTAGTACTGGTCTACGCTATCCAAGTTGTAGCCATTCAGGAGCTAAAGTCTATTGACAAAACTAAGGTAACCCTTGACTCCATCATTGGAAAGCTTATTGCTTTTGAATTAAATGGTTATGATGGTAGTATACAGAAATCTGAGTCTACATTTAGAGCTTATGTTTCTAACCCATCTATGAGGAAAAGTAGAGATGTCAGTCACAATTATGAATCTAGATCCAACAAAGAAGCTGATGATGAAGACAGTTTAGTTGAGCTTGAACCATTGTTGGCCAAGCGGTTGCCCAGAGGTACTGGTAAATATAGAGGTAAATTACCTTTGAATTGTTTTGCATGCAAAAAGATCAGACACATAGCTACTACCTGTCCTAATGGTGATAATGAGCACAAACGAGAGAAGTTCAAGAAGTATAAGGGTAAAGGCAAAAGAGATTGTCTTATTGTTGTTGATGATGGTATCATTGATGAGGAATTTGATGGTGATGCTAATGAAGATATTATGTTTGTAGCCATTAAAGAGGAGATATCTGATCAGAAGGCATTAGTATCTCGAATGGATAACTCTGATGATTGGATCATTGATAGTGGTTGTTCACATCACATGACCGGTGATCAGAGAAAATTTCTTTCTTTGAAGAAATTTGATGGCAGAGTTGTAAGATTTGGTAATGAATCACCTTGCATGGTTAAAGGTAAGGGAATTATTTCTCTTAATGGAAAGAGCAGTGCAGATGATGTAACCTTTTGAGTGTGGAACAATCTTTTGAGTGTGGCACAACTCAATGATAGAGGATGCAAACTAAAGGTAACCTATTTCACCTTAATCCTAAATTCAGCAACTGTTTAATTGCAAAGATAGATGATAGTTGGCTTTGACATATGAGATTTTGTCATATAAACTTTGATAACATTGTTAAAGTGAGTAATTCCAAGACAGTGAGAGGTTTGCCTTAGTTGGACAAACCGGTTAATGCTCTATGTAAGGAATGTCAGTTGGGAAAGATGACATCCTCAACTTTCAAGAGAAAATCTTTTTCAGCAGAACATCTGTTAGATTTGGTTCATACAGATCTTTGTGGACCAATAAGGACAAAAAGTATTCAAGGTGACAAATATTTTATGATCTTCACTGATGATTGCTCAAGGATGATGTGAGTCACGTTCTTGAAGGATAAGACTGAAGCTTTTAGTAAGTTCAAGGCATTCAGGGCCTTAGCTGAGAAGGAGAGCGGTAAGAAGATAAAGTGTCTGAGGACTTATCAAGGCAGTGAGTTTACTTCTGAGGAATTCACTAGATACTATGAAGAAAATGGTATCAAACGGCAACTTTCTGCACCGAGGACACCACAGCAGAATGGTATCACAGAGAGAAACAACCGGTCATTTGTTGAAGCTTCTAGGACGATGTTGATATAAGGAGGTGTAGCGAAAAATTTTTGGAGGGAAGCTATTAGCACAGTTGTCTACACTATGAACCGGATCCTGGTAAAGAGAGGTAAGGACAAGACTCCTTATGAATACTAGTATGGAAGATCACCTAATGTTAGGTATTTCAAGATATTTGGTAGCAAATGTTTTATTAAGAGAGGTGATTATGTTAGCAAATTTGAGGCTAAAAGTGATGAAGGTATATTTCTTGGTTATTCCACCAAGAGTAAGGCCTACAAGTGTTTTAACAACTGGACAGAGAATTATTGAGAGTGTTGATGTTCGAGTGGATGAATATCCTGAAGTCTCAAAGGAAACCAGTTTGGAGAAAAAGGACAAAGATCCTTGCATTTTGTTTTTGGAACCAGAAACTGTGAAACATGAAACTAGTAAAGCTAATACAGATGTACCAGTTCAACCGAAATAGATAAATTCAGAAGAAGATGATGATAATGAAGAATAGGAACCTGAAGATAATGATCATGTTATTCTGAGTTATGTGAGACTCAATCACAATCCTGAGCAAATTATTGGAGATAAGGATGCTGGAGTACTAACCAGAAGAAGAATCGAAGAGAATTCCCGCATGACCTCCACTATTGAACCAAGAACTGCTAAGGAAGCATTTGGTGATGATAATTGGGTTAAAGCTATGGAGGAGGAACTAGATCAAATTGAGAAGAACAACACATGGACCCTAGTACCCCAACTGGTAAATAAAAATGTGATAGGTACTAAGTGGGTATTCAGGAACAAGTTGAATGAAGATGGTGTTGTAGTTCACAACAAAGCTAGGTTGGTTTGCAAAGGTTATGCACAAGAGGAAGGATAAGATTATGGTGAGACTTTTGCACCAGTGGCAAGACTGGAAGGTTTCAGAACTTTACTTGCATTTGCAGCACATAAGAAATTCAAGGTATACCAGATGTATGTTAAGTCAGCATTTTTGAATGGGATACTGGAAGAAGAAGTATACATTGAGCAACCAGATGGTTAAGCTTTGACTGATGAGAAAGACATGGTATGTAGATTGCATAAGGATTTATATGGATTAAAGCAAGCACCTAGAGCATGGTATGAAAGGCTTCATACACATCTGATGAAGATAGTTTTTCTGAGAACCAGTGAAGATAGCAACATATATCTCAAAACTGAAGGAGATAAAATATTGGTCAGTGAAGTATTTGTAGATGATATTATATTTGGAGGTAATGATGACATGAGCAATAATTTTACAGATGTAATGAAAAATGAGTTTGAAATGTCTCTAGTGGGTGAAATAAAAAAATTTCATAGGCTTGCAAATACAGCAAATGAAGAATGGTATTTTTATCACATAGTCTAAGTATGTGAAAGAGGTCTTGAAAACATTTGGTATGAGTGACTGTAAACCAGTTGGAACACCAATGGTTACAGGTTGTAAGTTGTCTAAGGAAGATGAATCCACATTTGTTGATGAGAAGGAATACGGGTCAATGATTGAAAAATTGAACTATGTTGTTCACAACATACTGGATATAGCTCATGCAATTGGCCTAGCTGCTAGATTCTAGAAGAATCCTAAGGAAACACATTTGATAGCCACCAAGAGGATTTTTAGATATTTGAAAGGTACTGTTGACTATATATTATCGTATCCATATGGAGGAAACTTTGACTTGAAGGTGTACATAGATGCAGATTGGACAGGAAACGTTGATGACAGAAAAAGCACAACCAGTGGAGCATTTTTTCTTGGAGGAAGACTTGTTTCATGGAGTAGTAAGAAGCATAGTTGTGCATCACAATATACTGTTGAACCTGAGTATGTTGCAGCATACATGAATTGTACCCAGGCTATCTGGATAAGGCACATTTTGGAAGGTTTTAAGATGAAGATTTCAGAACCTGTAAAGATCTTATGTGATAATACAAGTGCCATAAATATTTCCAAGAACCCTATTTTGCACGCACGAACCAAACATATTGAATTAAAGTATCATTTCTTAAGGGAAAAAGTGTAGAGTAAAGATGTGATCTTGAAGCGTGTTTCTACCAAGGAGCAGCTTGCAGATATCTTTATTAAACCTCTCCCTAAGACTACTTTTGAGTATCTTAGAAGTCAGCTAGGGGTTGTACCCCTTCATGAGGTTAGTTGAGCATGATGTAGATTACATCAATCCCAGAGCTACTTGCAGAATTTTATAGAAGGATTGGTGTAGAAGTGGATTTATTCCGCAGGGGGAGCATCAAGTTGCAGGTTGTTGATGTTGAATAGTAAAATTTGACATTACATGTTTTACTTTAAATTTGGCATTGTTGTAAAAGGGGGACAAGAATTATGTGATTTATACGATTGACAGAGAGAAGGAAGACAAGTTGAAGACAAGCTGAATACTTGGTAATGTAAACCAGGATTCCTATTCAAAATCACAACAATCAATGGTATTGATATTTGTATTGCCATCAATGCCAAAGGGGGAGATTGTTGGCATTTGCATGAAGATTGCATTAATGATATGTTATGTTATCATTGATGTCAATTAACCAGTAATTATATTGTTGATATTGTTGTATTGATGTTTTGTAATCGGTAGGAAAAATTTGTGGAGTGAATTGATATTTCTATGTATTGGAGAGTTGAGCCGGTAAACCCTACTTGTTGATTTGATAAACCCTAACCGATTAGGTTTGTTGAATTGGTTATATTGGTTTATGATCTGATGATGAGCGGTAATGATTATGAAACATATGATTATTATATGAAGAGATTTTCAAGTGATTTTGGCACGTTGATGAAATGGTTTTTGTGTAGGGAATGAGAAAGTATATTGCATGTAATGCAAAGCGTGTGTTGAGTTACCGAGTTCAATGAAGTGGTGATCAAGGAGCGATCAAGGTTTTCTTGATTGATGTGCAGAGATTGCTATTTAATCCAACGGTCATACTTGAACCGACTTGTTTGTAATCTCTATGAGAGAATTAGGTTTTTGTTGTGTTACCAACCTAATTGATTTGTTTATAAGGTCAATGAGTTGTTTAGTTTCAGAGTTGGCAAAGTTTTAGTTTAGTGTGTAGTTGCCAAACTAGATGATGTATCTACAGTTTGAGTAAAGGCAGATAGGAACATGAAAAGGATCCGAACAAGCAAGTGTAGTGTTATTAAAATAGATCAGCAACCTCTTGTTGTTTTCTAACAATTACAACATATTGAAATCCCCTAACCGGGTAAGCTCTAACAAGCATGGTGCTATTCAAATCCTCTAACCAGGTGATCCATTAGTTTGGATTTCAAATCCTCTACCAAGGTTACTCCTTACAGGCTATTGCTTCTAACAAGGCATTATAGTCAATCCCTTAACTGGGTGGTCCCTAATAGGATTTGTTCTTAACAGAACTTTTGTAAAGCTTTAATGGGCTAGTCTCCTAACAGGGTGAACTTCAGAAAAGTTCAGATAGTTATCTTGTGAGTCTCATCTCACCATGGTTTTTCCCATTTGGGTTTCCACGTCAAAAATATTGTGTCAAGTGGTGAATGTTTTTGTGGTTATGTTCTTATGGTTGATTTGCTTAACTACTTAATCCACTTTGATAAATCATGATAACCGGAAGCATTTTGAAATGAATTTTTACTTATGTCAATAAAAGCATTTGGATGTTTATGAGTTCGAAGTTGTTTACTGTTAGTTTCTTGTAACAGCCAACCGGTTTACCTTGAGGGTTTTTATCTTGACAGTGATATTGCATTGATAGTTCTAAGTTTACTTTGAGAGATTGATTTTAAAATTGGTGAAGTTAGTATTAATTTTTCTATCTACCGATTCACCCCCCTCCCCCCCCCCCTCTCAAAAGTTGATCGGATTCTCATTCTTTCATCATACCATCATATAGTTATTCTGGACAACTAGACATATTTTTCCTTTATTTCCACATTTGAAATCCCCTCCATATGCCCTAAAAATTTTATGACTTCATCAACAAATTTATTCTCAGCTTATACAAGACACTAATCTAAGTGTATGAAACCATATTTTGATTTTCTGTCAGGGGGGTTGCAACCGTAGGACGACATCTCCTTGTTGCACAATGTCATAGCCTACACACCTTTTCCCATACTTCTATATCTTGCATACATGTTTGTGTTTTTGCACTGGCGTCAACATACTGAATAATTCATTTACTTCATCCACGGTTCCCTATCTCACATTTATTCGCTTCTATTCAAACCTGTATTTACAGTAATCCATGAGATAATATTGCCTGAGGCATTTTGAAAGTGCATGCGCCATGTCGATGCCTTGCATATTTTGTATGCTTGTTGAGGAGCTGTAATCACAGCGCCTAGGAGATCATTTTCTTTGAAGCATTGGAAACAGATCACGTGCCCTTCCTGGCACTATTCGTGCTTCCACATTTTGTAGATATCTCTACATCTTTAATGGATATCGATACTCTGCAAATCCGCCTTGTGTATATGTTGCAACCATGGCAATCATTGCGCCACTCTTCACATGCCCTGTCAATGCTTCCACATTGTACATGCATTGTTGTTAATAATTTGAAAAAATATCGATCCTTTAAACTTGATGGATGTCAATACCCTACCAACACCATTCACTGGAGCTTCTACCACCTTTAGCATAAATTTATATTTTGCATAATTTGCGATGTTCGCATCCTATATTGGCGTGGAAAGCCAGCAATCAATGTTACCAATAACATTTGCTTTAAAAATTCTAAGACCTTTGAGAAATCCCTATTACTTTGCTTACATCTGCAATCATAGCGTAGAGTATAACCACGCTTCTTTGAAGCATTTCCGGACAATGCGTATACTCCTTGTATCCTTCCATATTATGCATTCATCATTGGCCACGTGACTGCAGCATCTGGCAAAACTCCTTTTATCACTTTACATCACGGCTTTCCAAAGCTCTCACATTGGCATCACCCAGGAGGCTGTTGGGGAAAATGGTGGAATTTGGCTTTACTCCCACTGTTGCATTCGCCGCAATAAGGAGAATGATAATGAAGGCAACAGGATTTGGCTTTAATCTCGCCATTTGCATACAAAAGTATTTTATTTGTATCGTACAATCAGGGCTTTGAGAGCCATTTCAACAATTCCATACGATGCATACTCTTATTGGTGCTCCTATCAAACATGACTTTGTATTCTTGCCTTGTTTCCCTGCATTTCGAGCATTTCTTCCAAAGCATCTCCCAGGTGCCCACCGCATTTTGTCTACAAATTTCTACGACTCTCCATGAAATGACAAATTAAAAACCCCAGCCTCTCTTTGCATTTCAAAATTTCGTGATGGTACGGTCATCCGCTCGGGGCTTGGTGAAGTTAAAATTTGGCTTTGCCGAGTGTCGAGCTCTTCCTCCCTACTCTGCAAAAAACACTAGCGGCCCCACAAGACTTTGCTCCCCCTTTTTAATATTTGAAAAATGATCTAAACATTATTAATTAATGATTTAAAATAAAATTCATTTTAAACCTTTGCACTCTTTCAATTGCCTATATAAAAATATCATTTGCGTACAAGAAAATTTGAACTTTGCATTTACTTCATGTCTGCATTGCTTGCTTATATACATTATTATTCAAATCATACATTTGATTTAAATAATAAAATATTAACATTTATCCAGCCACAACTTCACTGTTGGATGAGGCAAGTCGGGTCCCTTGTGGGCCTGGCTTAAAAAAAATTGTTTGCATATCACTGAACCCTAGAGATGATCTGAAACTACTTCAATATGCATCTAGAACTAACATGTGTAGAGTTTAGTCATTGAAATTGATTTTCAACCACTTGCAAAATGGCCAAAACAAGCTTAGAGGCTCTGGAAACCATCTGTATAAACTGGTCAAATGACCTCGTGAGGCTATGGCACCTAAGCAGCATGTAGACTGATATACTAAGAATCATCTTGCAAAATGGATTTTCTTGACGATTCCTGAGGTGTGAGATTTTAATCACCAAATTTGAGTACTTAGTTGTTTTTGCACATTAACCTGTCAAAACCCTCTTCAAAACCTATTTCAAATCTATTTTTAAAAAATATCAAATAATGTCATGAGGGATAAGAACCTTGCATACTAGCTCATTTAGCTACAAGGAATCACAGGAGCTAGTTGGTTTGATGAAACAATCATCTAAATGCAAGGTATGAACGCTCAAAGTGAGCTCTGCTTAAACACTTTTGCTTTGTAATCTGCACAAAACAACAAATTGCAAATTGTTTGATCCTAGTAAATAGGTCAAACAAGGTCTTGGGAATTTGCAAATGGGCAGAGGGGTACACAAAATTGCAAGGAATATTAGGGAGCAAGCAGTTTGTCATGATAATCAAGTTGGTGCGAAATGCGAGCCTCCAATACTGAGGATTTTATGAACATGTGCACATATTGAACCCTTGTTGACCCCTCCAATCAAGTGCTTGAAAAATACATCCAATCTGATCATGGGATGTTGCAACTTTATCAATGTACTTACTGAAAGGTGTCCAACACCTTCCCAAAGTGATTTTGCATAACAATCAATGGGATTCAAAATGGAGCTCTCCAAAGTAAGCAACTTGGACTGAATCTGCAATTGCTTTTCTGAGTGCAGTGAGCAAAATTATACATGGGTCCTCAAAATTTATCCAAATTTTGGAGGTCCCAACACACCGACTGAGTCCAAAAAATGTCTCGACCATTGGATCGACAACCACCTCCCTGCAGAGTTTAAATGCTAATGATCATAGAGAAGATCAAATGCTAGTAGTCAATCTGAGATCTTATGTGAAGATGGACGCGCGAGATCTTGCCAAATAAGCGTGCCCAAAATCCCAACATTTGGTTAAGTTGTGACTGTCAGATCGATCTTTAAGTGGAGACCAACGGTGGAAATCGCACAAAGATGGTATGGGCCCACCACATCCTCACCACAACATGTTGCATGCTCGCATGTTGTGCACACCAAAGAGATCACGTGGGGAAGCAAGAAGAAAAAAAGCAGTTGCCGAATGAAAAGGTGCCATTGGAACGACCACGCGGGGAAGCGAGGAGAAGACAACAAGTCTACTGCACGCTCGCGACACCAAAAAGAGAAGCCAAAAAGATCCCGCGAGGGAGCGGGAGCTAAAGAAACAAGTCTCCCGCACACCTGTGCCATCATCCTTGAGCAGTCGGAAGGCCATGTGGGGGCACAGGAAAAACAAAACAAAAGCCCGCGGGCCAGCAACCAAAGAAAATGTATGCCAAAAGAGACTGTGGGGAAGCGGGCGAAGCCGAAATTGCTTCCCTCACGCCCGTAGCACAAAAGGGAGCCTCCAGAAGGAACCTAAGCAGGCGAAGCCTAAACAGCTCTCGCACGCCTGCGAGAAGCACTGAAGGAGCAAAAAGGACCCTGCAGGGGCATGGGAGCCAAAAGAAATTATTCGCTAGCCAGTGGAAACGAAAGGGGGAACTGACCCACCAATGAAGAAGAACCATCCAACCGGTGGAAACATTTTCACATTGACCGACTGACCCGATCAATGTGAAAATAGAATATAGGGGCCCAAAAATATAAGGTTCCTTCTGCAGATCCAAAAAGTGCATAACACGTAGGTTATCCAGGTGCGCATAACATGCAGGTTATGCAAAAACTTTGAAATTCTCATATTGCAGGTAAGTTGATAGAAAAAGGTCAACATACACCATATAGCCCCTTAGGACACCATATGACCCCTTTTAACATTCTAGTACATAACGTGACCCCTTATGACACCATATGACCCCTTAGGACAATATGGTATCCTAAGGGATCATATGGTGTCTTAAGGAGTCATATGGTGTTCTAACACATGTGTGGGCCCTTAGGACCCCATATGACCCCTCATGACACCATATGGCCCCTTAGGACACCATATGGTTGTTGGCAATAATAATGCAGAAAAATGAGAGGGGGGTGAATCAATTTTCACCAAACTTAAACAAATTAACCTCAACTTCAGATCAAATCAAGAAAAACAATGACAAAGGTAAACACTACATCAACAATACACATAACACACAATTTTTTGACATGGAAATCTCAGTTAAGGGAAAAACCACGGTGGGAACCTACCCATAATATGATGATACTCTGGAGTAGTATGTGTAAATATTATAATGGGGAATGCACATGCATTCAAGCACACTTCCTAGAGCTCACTACTCAAAAACAACAAAGGGCTACAACCCTAGGAAGGCTCACTTCCTTACAAAGATCAAACAACAATCCAGATTACATGAACTGAAAGAATGGCATCTCCAAATGCCTGATCATAGTTTTGGTTAAGTACATTGTCTACTATGCAACACTTCTCAGCACTTTTCTACACACTTCCAAAAGTTAATTCATTTTTTTGCACATACAACACTCTCAAAGAATGCAAACACAACTACAGACATACATGTTACATGATTACAACACTTATAATCATCAACCTTAACCTCAAGGTCGGCTCAACACATAAGACCTAATTACAAAATTACATCACACAGTACATAAATCAATATGTAGACCAATACACTATTAGTAAGGACATAGCATCGACCCAAATCAAAACCTCGAACACGCAACACCGAATATCTCGCCAAGATCATCCACAACACACAATAACCATCGGGTCGGCCAGATAGTCGTATTACACAAAGATTACCACCGGACCAATAAAATCTTCAATAACACACACTACGATCATTGCGGACCACCAAAATGCATAGAACATGATTGAAGAATATCAGCAAGCAATGTGAACTCCTGTGCAACGACCACAACAACTTGGATAACTAGAATCATCATTATTTCCCTTCTGGAGCTCAAGAACACCAACATAACTTACTGACAAACTGAAAGATACGCTTGTGAAGTTCCAAATCATGAACCACCCAAAATAAGGACACATATGAATTTCCCAAACACTCTCCAAAATCTGCACAACATAAAGAATTAATTATGGAGCAATACAAACCAAAAATCAGAACTCTACAATACAGAACCAACATAAAAACCAATCATCACACTGGATCACATAACTTGATCAAATCACCTTCTCGAACACTGAAACTCATACTGAATCATCTAGAGTTAAGTATCTCAAAACCCATTAATTTGCATCAACATATCTACAACCAAACCAACTCTCTACAACATCGAAGCACAAGAAACATAGGAATATGTTGACATCAATGAAAACAACACATTCCAACAACTCTAATAGCCAACAATCTCCCCCTTTGGCATTGATGGAAACATATGAATTTGAAAAAAAATCAATGCAAAGAAAAAAATCAACTCCTGCAATCTCCCCCGAAGATCATGCACACATAGCTCTCTACCTTAGATAGATAATACAATTTTTCACATGCATCTCTCCCCCTTTGACATCAATGCTAAATGCATATACAAATCATTATTCACTCCCCCTTAGAACAAACTCACAAATCTAAACAACTGAATCACACACTGACTACTCACCCCGAGTAGCAACACCCACTCATCAATCGGGATAACAGATAAGACTATGCAGTCCATTGGATTGATGCATCTCAATGCATCTAGTTCACATCAGGTGGGGAAATCACCCCTAACTTCTCCCTCAGATATACAAATATATCTGCAAGAAAAGGCTTCTTGAAGATATCTGCAATCTATTCCTTTGTAGATACATAGTCTAATCTGACTTCTTTCTCATTCACCTTCTCTCAAGAAATGAAACTTGATTGATATATGTTTTTTCTTAGAATGCAACACCGGATTCTTAGAAATATTGATAGCACTAGAATTATCAAAATATATAATTGTAGGCTCATTATAAACAACTCTAATATCCTTCCGCATTTGCTTCATCCAAATTACCTTTGTACAGTTGTTAGCAGCAGCAATGTATTCAGCTTCTATAGTAGATAAAGAAATAGCATCTTGCTTCTTACTTGCCCAAGAAATCAACTTCTTTCCCAAAAAGAATGCTCCACCAGTAGTGCTCTTTCGGTCATCAACATCACCTACCCAATTAGCATCAGTATAAGCACTTAAAATGAAATCATTATTCTTCGGATACCACAAGCCATAATCAACTGCTCCCTTCAAATATCTGAATATCTTCTTCACAATAGTAACATGACTTTCCTTAGGATCGGCCTGGAATCTTGCAACAAGACATACAAAATTCATAATGTAAAGTCTATTTTGAGTCAAATATAGCAGTCCACTAATCATAGATCTATATAGGGTCTAATTAGCCTTTGGAGATTCATCAGCTTGCATCCGATCACCATAGGAGTTCCAACAGATTTGCAATCATCTAACCCAAACTTCTTCAGCAATTCCTTCACATACTTTTATTGAGATATAAAAATGCCTCTATCAGTTTGTGTAATTTGCAATCCCAAAAAGAATTTCATCTCACCTATCATAGATGTCTCAAACTCTTTTTGCATATCATCAGCAAACTTCTTACTCAAATCATCATCTCCTCCAAAAATAATGTCATCAACAAAAACTTCAACAATCAAAATATTATCATTATCAATCTTGAAGTATAAGTTATTATCAGCAATACCTTTACAAAATCCCAACTTCATCAAATACCTGTCAAATCTGGCGTACCAGGCTCTAGGGGCTTGTTTAAGTCCATATAATGCTTTCTTCAATATACATACCATGTCTCCTTCATCTGTTAATGAAAATCCATCTAGTTTCTCAATGTAGACTTCCTCTTCCAATTCACCATTCAAAAAGGTTGACTTCACATCCATCTGATATACCTTGAATTTCTTATGAGAAGAATATGCAAGAAATAATCTAACAGCTTCAATTCTAGCTACCGGAGAAAAAATCTCCTCAAAATCAATACCTTCCATTTGTGAATATCCTTTACATACATGTCTTGCTTTGTTTCTTACAACTTTTGCATCTTCATTCAGTTTATTCCAAAACACCCATTTAGTACCAATTACATTCTTGTATTTAGGTCATGGAACAAGTTCCCATGTATTGTTCTTCTCAATTTGATTTAACTCTTCTTCCATGGCTTTTACCCAATTTTAATATTTACAAGCCTCAACAACATCTTTAGGCTCAATTTTGGAAATCAAACATGTCTCTTCAGCAACAATTCTTCTCCTAGTCATCACACCTTTATTTTTATCACCAATAATTTGATTCTCTGAATGATTTAATCTTACATACCTGGGGGGTTTTTTATTGTTCTGGTTTTTAGTCTCTTGAACTTCTTCACCGCCAGCAGCATCTGGTTTTTAGTCTCTTTAAAATAATATCTAGCATTTCTTATACTTAGTAATTCCATTACTCTGATATGATTTCTAGTAGTTTCAAAAATAATTCCCTCTACTCTTTAAAGATAACATGCACAATATATATTGATTTTCATAACGAGATTAGCAATATCATGCTTCTGGATGAGACTAGAAATTGAGAACCTAAGGCTTCTATGCTTTTTTTTTTTTTTTTTTTTTTGAAGAGTCAATACTAAGGTACCAATACTTCATTTTGAAATTTAAGCAAAGACCCATGTCTCTTAACCACTAATAAAATTTAGTAGGGTATTTCATATTATTACTATAAAAGATTATAGTAAGGCTAAGTAGAGAATGTGTTGTTACTCAATGACTATACAATTTCTTTCTAAAGAAGATGTTTATTTAGGAATGCTATGAGATAATCACAAAGCATTAATAATAATCTAGGTGATTTATTTGCTGATTACAAAAGTGTTTAATCAAGCACTAATGTGGAACTAAAAAGGGGTCATGCTCTCCCTTGCATATATACAAAAATAGTCGAATCATCTTATTTCATACAAGGTGTTATCTAATGCATCACTTAATACAAACATTATCCATGATTATGCTATGCATTCAGGTGTTACACATGATCATCAAGGGTGATCATCAATCACACATATAAAGTACTAATTTACCTTTTTCTATACCTAAAAAGCATCTATTTATGCTTAACTACACTTATAAAAAAAATAAGTTTTTTTTTTTTTTTTAAATAATCTCTTTCTTAATTTTTTAGAAGTACACTTTATGTATATTTTCGTTTCTAATTCTCTATAAGCTTTTGGTTATATATATACTAGAAACTTAATAAAGTAATTATATATGTAACTATATATTAATAATAATAATATTATCTTACTGTTTTGATAAAATTTAATATTTATGTAAGATTGTGAAATAGTCTAGTTGGTCCAACTATTAACTCAATTGATAAGTACATACATGTAAATGCACCGAGACTAGAATATCTTGCGATCAACTATCACATCTCAGAATATTAAACTAAAGGCCCTAGTGTGGAACCTAGAGCTCTGATACCAAAATGTAAGGACCCACTTGTCCTAACCCTAGTTAAACCAAACTTAAACTCACTGTTTTAATTAAAAATCAAATTAACCATTATTGCGCATGCAAAAGCAATGATTATCAACATGCAAGTAATAGATAAGTAACTGAACAACCATGCAACTCATAAATAACATGTAGAAATTAAATGTGCATGCGAAAATAACCAACTAAAATTACACATGAGGACCGAATAGAATGCAAACCATAATTAGTTAAGATGTCGAGTTATGTATGTGCATGTGTAGCGTAAATCGTATGCATAAAATTATTACAAATTAAATTAACATGCAAAAACTTATAATTAAATAATCTACCAGATAATTAAATATGACCATGCATGCATGTGTAAATGAAAACTAATCTAAGAAAGTAAATCATGCATGTTAGTGGTTTAGTATGTTAGTAGCTTTTTCTCTTCTTTTCTTTGTTAGTTACATTGCATGGCGACTTCTTGTTGCTTTACATGATGTGACCTTATAGGTCTTTACATAATTTTTCATGTGACCATCCTGGTCTTTTCACTAAGATAAAAATATACATCATATGATTATTACATAAAATTTTATCTGAAATCTCTGACTTTCTTTGTCTCCAGATGTGTCGCCTCCGTTTGACCTGGATAACCTCCTCTCGCAAACCGGATGACAGACATATGACCCAGGCGTTTTATCCACCCAACCAAATGAAGCATAAGCTTCCGGTGCTCTTGATAAGCTCTCGTCCCTCACAACGGAGTATCCTAGCAAGTCGGTACCAACTAGTAGTAAAGGAATCCTGTGCAATCATGTAGAACTAACAACCCATCCTGGTTGAACTAACTACATGTGTTATGGCAGGGAGAAAAATAAATAAATATGATGGCCATCATTACCCTATTGGGGAGGTGAAGAAAATCACCCTTCCCTGGTTAACCCATAAACAAGCACTCTCGTTCCATAATCATCCCTCATAGACAGAAAATAATTAACCCTCCGCGGATTAATGTCAGAATAATATTATTATATGTTTTCTTTATAGATTTTTATAAATTTTCCCTTTATAATATAATTTCCTCAAATCAAAATTAAATTTTAATATTTTCAATAATTCTAAATTAAGAATCTCTATTTAAGTTAGAATTTACCACTATCAAGACTTTCCAAATACAGTCGTAATGTTTCAATATTTTCTTAAAAACCCAAATCCCAATTTCTCTGAAATTTTCACAGTAACTAAAAATATTGGAAACACAAAAACTCAGTAAATTTCCTAAAAACCCAGTTTCTACTTTTTATGATAAATCGAGAAGAAGGTGTTGACAACACAACTGACACATCAAACAAACTAGCATTAAATCCACAATACCCAATTTTAAAAGAAAAAGATCAAATAAAGACTCAATAAAATATGTAAAATAAATGAACCTGGCTGTAAGAAAGAAGAATCGCAGGCGTTTCCCAAATTTTAAACAATCTCTTCAATCTACCTTGTCAACTTCACAGCAATCACATGAATCAAGAAGCTCAAAAAGAATTGGAATGATCAAATAAGAGATTTATCCCTATATTTATAAATATTAAATTTCTAAAAATAAAATTTAACTGATTGCATGATTAAGTTCTAAAAATAAAACTAAATTTTTAATTATAAAATGCATGATTAGAACTCACAAAATAATTCTTAAATTAAATCACAAATTTGTTAGCATGATTTTAAAGATTTAGTTTTAAAGAAAATAATCTACTAATTTAATTATTTATTTTTCATCATGCCTTGCATGTCGTCATAATTTTCCCTAAATTTAGTATCTTACTATTTACTCATGCATTGTATCTTGCATGTCGAAAATATAATTTATAATCTTGATTATACATATTTATTTAAATTATTTTATTAATTAATATTTTAATAAATTCCTTGAATTAATCCCTTTTTTTTCTAAAATTAGTCCTCTAATTATTTACAAGATGTTATCTCTTTAAATAGCTTTAATTTATTTTGTAATTTAATTATCAAATAACTTATATAATTTTAATTACTCACTTTTAAATAATTATATTATAATTAATTTCTAGCTTGATTGCAATATTAAATACTTGTATATTTAATAATTTATCCTTATTATTATTTTATTTTTATTTTAATAATTTTATTTTATCATTTTATATTAAACTCCCTAATTTAATTTACTAATTGCTTATCTAATTGGGTACTTTGCACAAGGTTCCAATACTTAGGTTGCTACTGGTGAGCTAGAAAAACCCCTCCTCGGTCATATGTCTGCCTTCGACGATTAACCTGCAACTTACTCCAACTCAACAAAAGGTCATCAGATCACGATAATAAAATGCATTATTCATATTATCAGGTTTAAAATCTAGCTAAAAGCATTAATATCATTAATGATCATAATTGAAAATAATAATTCATCATCATTAAATAACGATATTATAAAATAATTGACCATCATTAATGTCATTAAACCACAAAATACCATCTAACATCATTAAAAAGCTAATCAAATAATTAAGTGCAAAATGTAAACGGTATAAGTATTTGGCATAGTAAAGTAAATCTAACTAGGGTCTAAGTTAGATCGTGACAAATCTATTTAATTAATAGAAGGCTTAGGATAAAATATTTATTTAGCTAGACACTTAACAATTTTAGATGTCTACAATCCGAATTAAATAACTTAAATCATAATAACATCAAAATATAAAACATCTATATCTATCTATAAATGGGGCCTCACACAATGATCATAATGAATTGAAAGTTACAAGATAAATGTACACTTTTTATGCAAGGCAAACCATGTGTAGAAATTTGGATTCATTATCTTTTGATATGGGTATATTAATGTATTTGTTCCTTATCTCTCAATAATTTTCAGCCCTTGATTTCTTCTAAATATTTATGCAAATGTGTATATTTTAGTGGAAAATAAGGAGCATGATATTGGGGCAAACATAAAGAATATAGTTGTCTTTGTTTTATTGATTTCTTTATGGGTTTCCTTATTTCAAAGCAATGAAAAATTCAAACACTTACAAAAGGTTTAAGAGACCATCCTCTATTTTTATTTTTAGCATTAACCCTTCTTATTTCAATATTTATACTTGAAGATTTCTTATATTTTCTTATTCTTGGATGGATTAGATTATTTGATGTAGTTAAGTTTGGTTAGCTATTGTGTCTAGGATAATGAAAGTTGATTTGAAATTCCTTCAATCAAAATCACTTGTTTCAAGTACAACTAAAAATCTAATTTTTCAATGTTAATATCTATTGTCTTTGATAATGTAAAGTCACATTTGTGTTATGTAGGTATTACAAAATGATTCTTCAAACAAGCTACCTCTACATAAACTTTTACAGTATCTATGGATTGGTCTAAATGCTAGTCTTGATGGTATTTATTGGCCCTTTAATTAAACTAGGTACTTATTATAACCTTGATCTAAGAGCATTCTTATAAATTGTGGCCAATTTATAATTATTAGGTTATGTCTCAATTATGTTCCTAGCCAATTCTTGGCATGTATATAGATATAAATAATCATTATTTTTTTTGTCTCTTTTCTATAATATGTTGATAAAATTTATTAAATTATTGAAATTTATCTTTTAATTCTCTTCAAACTCCATCAGTTGGTAGACGAGGCTAATTAATTTTAATAGTATGTGCAATTTCATTACAATTAAAATAGTCTAAAGTTTAAGGAAAATGCAGTTAATATAGATTGATATTTGATGTCCAAATTCATAATTTAATGTGTACCCTAAGCAATTAGACATTACTAAAATTTGAACATTGTTAAATCATGGAAATAAACTTGATATTGGTGAAGGCTGACATTAAACAAAAGTATTGAAAAATGATTAAAATTGACTTATGGACCTTGCAACTATTAAAATTGCTTATTATTTAATTCTCTATATACAAGATATTAGAATTTTATGTGAGTTTGAGATTAAAAAAATGTATCTATTTTTTACAATTATTTTGTGCTACTATAAAGACACATTTTAATTAATAGAAAATTATAATTATAAATTTGTGATTGAGACTTATTGTATCAATTTTTTTGTGTCATTGCAAATACTTAGCTATATTGATAATTTATGATTTGATGGAAGTCAATTTTTTCTAATATATTCATTAAAAAAAATTGAATTATTGCAATATAAACTAACAAATAATTTTCACAACTACCATCATAATACTTCTAGATTCTTTTACTAGCAAATAATGATTGGATTTATCTTACTTTTATAGCCCCATATTAAACAAGAGAGGCAAAGCGTCAAGTTCCGGTCACTAATGTGGTTAGTTTAGAGTAAATAAAAGTAGGGATGAAGGTAGAGGGAGAGAAATAGATAAAAAGATAGAATAGGTAGAGGGAGAGATAAAAATGGAGATATGGAGATGAAAAGATTGACTCATAGAGAGGAAGATGTAGAAGAAGAGATAAAGGTAGAGAGAGATAGAGACAAAGAGACAAAGAGAGAGAGAGAGAGAGAGAGAGAGAGATGTGGCACTATGATAGAGGAATAGAGAGATAGAGATAAGTATATATTTCATTTGCTTTTATTTTAGCAATAGCATGTGGAGGAAGCCGATTTGATAACAAATTTTTTATTAAAACTATCAAGTTTCCACAATCCATAATAATATGTATATCTACTTTCTGGATTTGATTGGGTGACTTTTTGTACAAGCTACAATTTTTGTATAAGTAGAATTATATTTTATATAAAGTATATGAAAGGTGGTTAAATATAATGAGTTGTGTAATATGTGTGAGAAGTTATATTTATGTTCAACTTTTTAAAGAAAAATTCAATTGTATATTTTTAACAATATTTTATGGATATGGATAGGTGTACATAGTTGTGGAATTGATGATGGATAGATGATATAGGTGTTGATTGGAATATTTTGTCATTGTTGAAAGATTAATTATTTTAGTTTGACGAATGTTTCAAACTCTAAATTGATAAAGAGAATGATGTAGATGGATATTGAGCTCTATGAGTTTGATATCAGTTATCATGAACTAATAGATTATAATCATAAAAATTGTCTCCCTATTGTAAATAATTTATGTAAATGTTTGAAATAATTTTAAATGCTACCAACTTAATAGGAAAACCCTAAACAATATTCTATTAAACTTCATAATTAAATATAATTTTTTTTTGTTTCACCTTTAATATTTATCAAATATCTTAATATATCTAACACAACTCAAATAAATACAATAGATAATTAATTGCACTTTATATAAATATTATTTAAATTAACCTAAATCAAATAAATTTATTGCACGCTTTAAACAAACTAAGTCAAATTAAAAAAATCTTCGAAGACAATTTAACTTCCTTCACAATTTTTTTTTTTTTTTCCCTACGTACTACTCCATAATTAAATATATGAGAACTTTTTAAACCATCGCAGAGTATGATTGTAGTTGAATGTGCAAAGTTTAAATAGCGATAGACATCATTTATTGCTTGAATATATGAGAACTTTAAACAATCGCAAAGCATGATTGTAGTTGAATGTGCAAAGTTTAAATAGCGATAGATGTCATTTATTGCTTGGTAGGCCAATGCCTATTCCCCAAGCTCCATTATTTCCACATCTTTGTATAGCCCTAAGGCAAAGTAGCTCACTAGTCTGTGTGTTGAAGAAGAACAAACCCTTACTAGAGGTGACGCCAACTACAATTCCGCTAAAGCTTTGTCAGCTTTGGCGTGGTTTTGTGATTCCACTAATTTAGCATAACGCAACAAGAGGTTTGCTAAATCAATATTTCGTTCTATATTTTATGTCATTTGACCTTTTGTAAGGAGTAATAATGTCTTATTTGAATTAAATGTATAAAGTTGTGAATTTTGTTTTTAAAAAATTGAATTTCCACTTACTGTAATCAATAGGAATAAAAATGACATTTTTTAATCATTAAAAATAAAAATTAAAGATGAACTTTGAATTTTTATCCTATGCAATGATTGATTAAACTAATTAAAAAATAGAATTCAATGAAAAATAATATAGAATCAAAACAAATAAAACAATTTTTAACTCTTCCACCTTTATATTACATTAGATAAATATATCATTGGTGTTTAATTATGACGTTAATTTCACTCTTAAGAGACCCACTAAGAAATCTGAAATCCTTTACAAACAAGGATTAGCAAAAACATCAGCTAAACAACAACAAAAATTTGGATTGACAAGGACCAAAAAACCAAAAATTTCTACCACAAGCTAAGGTTTTTCAAACAAACCATTACATTTGCTCTCGGTACAAACAAACCAGAACTGAACAGGTTTCCGATGTACAATTATCAGAACTGCTGGCGTTTTTTTGGAACAGAAAATTTTCAAAGCATTCAAGGTAGTCTGACACAGTGAGTCCTCAAGAAGACAGACCCCTGACTCTGTTATTTACATCTCAAGTACTAGACGTACAAGGTTCCAATGACTCTAGTCTTGAATATGAAACATTTAAAACCCATGAAACCAGAAGCTTGATAATAAATAAATAAATAAAAAAAACAGAAGCTTGACAGGAGATACAGAATCATCTTACGCAGCTTTTTAACATGTTTTGTAGTAATGGTGGCTCATAAGAGAAGCTTCCATAAGGAGTTACCTAACTGCCAGAGAAGATAATCTCCGACATATTCTGCTCAGAATTTGATGTCACCATAACATGCTTAGAAGAGGATGAGGATGGTGGGCAAGTACTTGTGGTGGCCACTGACATTGTGGTATCACTGACATTGATGCTGGATTCGCTTTGAAATCCAAAAAATTTGGGATCAGGAGGTTTTCCAGTAGGCAAATTCCCCTCAAGCATCTGAATAATCTTGCTCATAGGAGGTCGGAGAGAAGATTGAGCTTGAATACACCAAAAACTAATCTGAAAAACCCTAATTACCTGATCCATGTCGAATTTCCCATTAAGATTCCCATCAACTATGCTCAAAACATTTCCACTTTCAAACTGCTCAAATGCCCATGTTGAGAACTTCCTGCCCCCTGAGGTTGCAGAGATATCAAAGTTCCTTTTTCCACTAACCAGCTCCAGGAGAACCATTCCATAGCTAAAAACATCAGATTTGGAAGTGATTGGTAAATTAGCAAGCCACTCTGGAGCCAAGTATCCTCTGGTCCCCCTAACTAAACTCAATGTCCTGTCCCGGTGATTTTTCACATTTATGAGTTTGGCAAGTCCAAAATCAGAGACCTTGGCCATGAAATTTTCATCCAAGAGAATGTTCTCGGGTTTAATATCACAATGGATGATGGAATCTCTGCACTCTTCATGCAAATAGGTGATTCCTCTTGCTGTTCCAAGGGCAATATGGAAACGGGTTTTCCAATCAAGCTTCCTAGATTGCTCTGTTGACCCAAACAGAAAATTATCCAGAGAAGTATTTTTCAAGAATTCATATACCAGCAACCTATGTCGCCTTTCTGAGCAAAACCCAATAAGCCTGACCAAGTTCAAGTGGTGAGTGCTGCCAATGGTGGCCACCTCCATTCGAAATTGTTTCTCCCCTTGCTCAATTCCTTCAAGCTTTTTCACTGCAACAATTGTCTTGTTTGGCAACACCCCTCTGTAGACCGTTCCAAACCCACCTGAACCGACTTTGTCTCTGAAATTCTTTGTTGATTGTTGCAGTCCTTTATAAGAAAACTGAACAGGGGCTCCAGATGCATATTCCAGAAGTGTATACTGTGTTGATAATCCTGCAAACTTAGGATTGTTTCTACAGCAGATCCACCAAACTCCTGCCTCAAAAACCACTACAGCAATTACAGCACCTACAAAAGCTACTACTATTCCAACTACAGAGACCTTTGAGGGCCTCTGAGCTTTCATTGAAGGTATAGATAGGAGAGACGCAGGATGACCTGGCCCACACACTTTTACATATGAATTGCTCAGAATATCCAACGAACTATACCCACTAGTGAAATTAGATGTTATCAAGAGGCATGTACCTGAACCATCAACCAGAACTGTTGATGCAGTGCAACTGGTATCCCTGAGGCAATTTTGCCAACAGTCAGTCATTCCTAGTGTATACTTAACCGACTTTAACTCCGGGGGATAAGACAAGAATTCATTATGATTCACCGGAACCATGGTCTGATTGTTGGGACATGAAGCAATGTCTTGCAATCTTCTACACCCTAGCCTCGTGTTCTTGGGATCCACTGCAACAAAATCCAGAGAAGGGCACACACAATGAGACCCTGTATCATAATAAATGCATATCCCATTGTCCCCACACAAACCATAAACTCTGCACTGATCTTCCACAGCACTCCATCCCACTTCCCATGTCTGACTATCTTCATGCCATCCATATGCCCTTAAATTCCCATCTGAGTCCAATGTCACTCTTCTGACAGTGATTTTAATATCTGTGTAATCACTGCTACGGGCAGTCCAGTACCCAAAACCTAAAGATTGCATTTTGTAAGTTTCTAGTTCACAAATTTTCAAGCGCAAGTCAAATTCTGCAATAAAAAGACAAATTTGCCGTACCAGTGGAATTAGCGAGCGATAATATACCCCTGCTGCTGAGCGATAAGCCAAGTCCACCCGAGCTCACAGAAGACACACTAGTGTTCCAGTATATTATCCTATTCCGCCATTTAAGGCTCATATTTCCCCCAGATTCAACAGAAAGAGAATAAAGAGCCGCAATCAGATGTTTTCCCTCGCTAAATTTCTGCCCTACCAGCAAAGTATCGGTAGGGTTTTCGAAGGTCTCCCAGACAACGGCGGAGCTCCCGTTTTTCAGCACAAAGTTGCCATCGTCTCTCATTTCAGCAGAAGTAACGCCTCTATTTGAAGTGTTGCTTTTCCAAACAACGTTATTTGTAGCATTAAAGAGCACCAGATCGCCATCGCTCTGAAAGCGTAGCTGAGCTCCGTCAATTACTGGTAATGCGCCCATTGTCCAGGCTAAAGTGAGCTCCTTTATATGACCAAAGCTAACGCCGACCACGTATTCGTTATCGTTGTTCGCTGTGCTGTGAAATCCCATGCTGAAATTACCAGATGCTGAGGGCCACAATTCATCGGTAGGTCGCAGGATCGAACCCGGCTTAATCTCCTCTGCAAAAGCAACGCTCGCAAACACAAGAAAAAAGTATAGCAAAACCATTGCCCAGAAATGAAACCCCATTTTTCTGCCTGGTTGAATTAGATTGTTACAGCTTTGATTCAGGCTAGTTTGTTTCTTTCGTGGGAAGAAATGGACGATGAAGTTGAAATGTATGTTGTAGTAGGTAAGATATGGGCCAGCTTTAATAATTTTTATTGTTGATGTACCTTGTACGATGCCTGAAATTTGGAGTTTATATTTACTTGTCAAATTGAATTAAAAGCTGGGGATTGTTTGGTAGAAGAACATGTGTACTTGTCTTTGCAGGGGAGTAGTTGGGGGAGCATATATGGATGATTGATTGGAGAGGCTTTTTTTTAGCATTCTATCATATCGGATTATCTGTTTTTGGATTTATATATGGCTTATAGTAATATGGGACTACATCATACTCTATATCGGAGGCATCTAATTGTGGTACAGGGTAATCTCCACACCAAATGACATTCCAAAAAAAGTCTCAGATTTGCAAAACACATCATTTTTTCATCGGATTTTTTGTGTTTTGACAGCAATAGGGATGTAATTGTGTTTTGCAATTTTTGGAAACTGTATGGTATATCGTTTTATGTGGAGCTTAGCCACTTCCCCTAACTATGGTGCAAATGAGGTGTATATTTTTTACACCCTACATGCAGCGGTTGCATGGAATATATAGGACCTCTTCTTTTTCTTAAATGTTAACTAGCTTCTTATCCAACTACAGCTAAAGTTTTGAGGTGTCTCGTCGCACAACTTGCTACATTGGCATGCCTAGTGAGAAAATGTCTTAAAATTAATTTTTTAAAGACTCGACCAAAACTTAATCATGGTATCCTAATAGTTGAATGAAAAAATATAATTTGTTGATAGCATAATATTATATTCGTATTTGAAATATAATATGCAATGTAAATGATCTTAATACCTTTTGCTAACCATTAATCTCATTATCTCTAACATTTATATCCAACAACAAATGGAAAAATACTTGAACACCAAAAAAAAATTAGTTTTTGTTATAAAAACAACATATTATTATTTAAAATGCAACTTATATTCAACTTTAAATGGTCATAAAACTTGTTGACAATCCTTCACATTTCATGGGAAAATACAAGGTATTTTATTGTGCTCGCCTTTTATATTTATGATAGGACAAACTATTACTATGAAATACTTCAATACATATACATTGGTATTTTTTCACTATGACAATCATGCTTGTTTAAATGAGTACCTTTTTTTTTAAATGACACACTTATAATGGATAATTTATGATGTTCTATTTGAAACAAAACATATATGTATTTCACTTGTTAATGAATCTATTTATGTTTTTTTATATAACATTCATAGATTCTTGTGTATTCAAGTGTGTGTCCATCTTGATCAACAATTGATTTTTTAATTTTCATATGGACTAATTATTGGCAATATATAGTATAAATATGTTGCAAGACTAAATATTATAACCACAAGTACTATGCAAACAATTGGACCCTATGCAGCTATTGGTCCCTATGTTAGAAAATTTTCATCTATACATGACAATTTCTACATTATTCAAATAGAGATATATATGTTAGCAAGTATTTAGAATCTACAAAGATGACACAAGGTATACCTTGAAAAAAATCCTTAAGAGGGAAAAATCCAACCTTCAAAAGTATCCATCATACATGTATTATTCAACAATAAAATCATTGCAATACATTTTTAGATTCTTTGTGAATACCTCTGAAACAACAAGCTCTCTACATGCACTTCATGTGAACAAGCATATAACCACACATCCCATGCTATGCTTTAAACCCTCACAAAGTCAAACAAGAGATTCTCTTAATCTTGTAGACAAGTTAGTCAACCAACCAACCTTACACAATCACCCATGTGTTTTTTTTCATAGAATCACACTCACTCAAAACCACTAAGTGGTATTACATAGAACCATGAGATTACAAAACCATTTACCTTTTGACACTATTTTTTTCAATATTAAATATTCTCCCAATGTGTAACCCCACATTAAATATTTATCAATACAACACATAAAGTGACCTCAAGAATGTTAATAACCCCATATGATAAATTAAATATTATAACATTATGCAAAGTGTACAACACACCTTTTTCTAACATTCTCCCACTTGGTGTATACATTGCATAGGGGGTAATAAGTAAACTCAAACATGAACAAGGGACATAATCCCTATAGCCGCATGTACCATCATGACATCAAAGTCCTTTGTGCACTCCATCAGGGTACCTACAAGAAGAAACAAGGTTACCACCATCTCAAGCACAAATGCTCTCATCCTCCATCATGCCAATGCACAAAGTTGAGAAGTCATCCAAAGAGATGCCACATTATTTGTCACAAAGAAGCATAAGTCCCACCTCCAACTAAAATCCCAAACACACACACTTACACACTCAATCTGTTGGCAATATGTGTTGTCATTGATGTCAACCTGATGTCTAACAATATATGTTGTCTTTGTTTGTTAATAGTTCTTGTATTTGCATTGATTATATGATTGATATGATAGGATATTGTTGAAAGGTGTTGTCACTGATATAGAGTACCAATGGATGATGACCTTGTAATTGCCTTGTGTTGTGGATGTCCACCTTCTTGGTATCTAATGTCTACACTCAATTTGATATGACGATGCTAATGTTACTTTGAGGGCCAATGATAGTGAAGATGTTTTTCTATGACAGTGATGATATTGATACTTGTGATTGAGAACAAAGATGACATCGTGATAGTATTTCATTCTTGAAGTATTAAGATGAGGATTAGATGCATTGGAGTGAAGATCAAGAATGTCAAGATAGGGATTAGCAACATAGAAATATAATGAAGATGTTTGTTTTGATCTTGTATATGCTACAGGATGGTGGTTATATCTCTTGGTTGTTCTTGAATGAGAATATGATGTTTCTAGGATATCCTGGTCCTTGGAAATTTGGTAAAGTATGTTGTTGATGGAATATATGTTGAAGACAAGTTGGAAGAATTCTCTTCATTCCTCTACATTTGATGATATGGTCTTACATATTTGAACATAATGTGTATTATCTATGGACATTGCTTTCCTATCATTTTTGGTGCCTAGTGTTGCAATTGATATGGTCAGTGATTGTAGTTTGTTGACAGTTTAGTTCTCTGTCAGAGGTCTAAGAAATGCTCCATATTTCTCCACATTGAACACAAAGGGACCGATTGTTTAACATTAAAACCTTTGGACAATCCCTCACATTTCATAGGAAAAATAAGGTATTTATTGTGTTCGCCTTTTATATTTGTGATAAGACAAATTATTAATATGAAACACTCCAATGCATATGCATTGCTACCCCAATAGTTGTACGCATAAGAATAATATTTTTTCACTATCATAACACTACTTGTTAAAGTGAGCATCTTATTTTATAAATGACACACTTATATTGGATAGTTATATTTGAAAAGAAAAATTATTTATTTCACTTGATAATGAATGTATTTATGCCTCTTTTATATAATATTCATAGTTTCTCTTATGTTCAAGTATTGGTCCATTTTGACCAGCATTTGGTAATTTTTTTATTTACATGTGGATTATTTATTTACAATATATAGTATAAATATGTGGCAAGACTAGATATTATAAGCACAAGTGGGTGTACAACTATTGGACCCTATACAACTACTGGCACCTCTCCCCTATACGATCATGAAAGTCTAAACAATTACGGTCATGACAGCCTAAACAATGACTTGCATGGGGAAAAATGTGTCTCAAAGATAGCCAAAATCATAAAAGTTCTATTAAGCCTAAATTTCTATCTAAAATTTATTATGAAAAGGTAAACCAAAGTGGATATCCATTTTTCATAAATGGATATTTGTTTTGGAAATAAATATCCATTTGAGAAATAAATATCTATTTTGTTAAAAATAGGTTTTCGCTTCCAAATAGTATTTGTTTCTTAAAAATGGATATCTTTTTTTTTTCCCAAAAACTGCCTCAATATTTCTTTGGAATCAAACTTGAGAATACTAAACCTAAAAATTAATTCAAATCACATGTTAACAGTTTTTCATACAGACTCCTTAATTTTACTTTCAAAGCTAACATATTTTTTATAATTTGAATTTAACAAAATAATAATCTTTCTCCTTAATTTTACTTTCAAAGCTAACATATTTTTTATAATTTGAATTTAACAAAATAATAATCTTTTGTAGTTTCAAAACTCTCAAGATTCTAAAAATATATTTTATTCTTCATTAAATATAATTATTATTTATCTAGTACATACACTATGTCTAAATTATATATATATATTGAAAATGCTTCTAAATTTTGAACCACTTGTCTTTCTCAAATCTAAAATTTAAACTACACTTTATGCTTTTTCAAGTATATATTTAAAAATAAATAGTTTATGTTACAATTTAAGCTATTCAAAATTTGTTATTTAAATATTTACTTATGTTATTTACTTATATACGAATCTTGATAAAAAGATTTCTTAATATGAGGTTGACCCAAACATGACACTTTCTTTTGATCCCCAATAAAATAGCATTTCATTAATTTTTGGAGAACGAGTCACACTCAAATCATAAAAAGATTGACCACAAAATAAAACCAATAACTTAATGGTACAACACCTCAGTAATGAATTAGAGGTCCTAGATCCAAGTCCTAGCTAGTCCATGAAAAGTTTACATGATAATATCACATAAATTACCTAGAGTTGATTATAATCAAGAAATATAGGATTGCAAATAATGTGCTTTCTTGAAAAATTACTATACTCTTCTCTTGCATCATCAAATGATTTCAAGAATCATAATAATCTCAGAGGGAGAGCAAGTTTTAGGGGACATTGGTGTACTTAATGTATTTAGTTTATTCCATTGTACATGCACCTTGAATATATGACAAACTTACTTATGTAGGTATCTACTTTCATAGCTAATTTATATCTTGCATATTAGCAAGAATTTACTTTAGAGGTAGTATGAATTTGATATTAAAGGTGGGTGTACTTTTCTAGTTCGGTGGAAATAAACTACACAATAACTAAATATCTTATTATTCCACATTAGTTGTACATGCACTTCTCTTGGTAATGTATCATATGTATATACTTACATGTTGACCTCACATGAGCATCTCTCTTACATATTGCACATTACATTATTTTAATTACAATCAATTATTATATTATATTGGTCTTTTAGATTATTTATGATTAGCTTTTAGGCTTTGTTAACCTTGTGTTACTAACCTTCATAGTTATATTTTATATGTAAATAGAGTCAAGCTAGGAGCCTTGAGCTCACCAATAGTGTGGCTTAGGATAAGGTGTTGGATAAATGATCCACACTCAAACCATAGAAAAAAATATCATAAAGTGGTCTAGTATCTCAATAGTAGTGCACTCCAAAGAAAATGGGAGGTCCAAGGTTCAAACTTCCTTGGTCCATGGAAAGTTTAAAATAAATTATATTTAATTTAATTTATGACTTACTTTTTAAAAAAGATTTATAGACAAGTGTGTTAATTTATTATGTGAAATTAATTGTTTACTTTTTAGCATTTTCATAATTACCATTTACGGTTGTTAATCTCACCATGATCTTGTCATCGCCAACCACCTCATTTTTGTTGAATATATAATAAACATGATAATAATATTAATAAAATATCAACTCAACTTGGTTAATCATGTGATTAAGCCAATAAAATTAGAGTAATAGATAAAATACAAAACATGGAACACTAGATATACATGGATAAACATTTGAGAAAAATTCTCTATCATAAAATTGACTAAAGCTTGTATTAACCACAATCAAATGTGTACATCAATATAGTCACTTATCCCTCCAATGACAATATAAGAGTAATTGCAAAACAATCTTACCAACTTTGATTCCATGCCTTTAATATGTAGAAAAGTAAAAAACGAGAAATCACCTAATAGTATCTCAAACTATGAATCAAAACTATGAGTCAACACAAAAATTCAATGCCCCAATAGTCATGGTCAAAAAAATCTAAGATAGTAACTCCTGTCATATATTTTGTTACAATAGTCAAATTAACAACTTTTCTAAATCTATGTCCTTCATGAGGGTATTCAATGCATTTTACTAACTCTCCATTTTGACATTTTCAAAGCAATCTCCCTATTCAATACCTTCTTACACATTTTCCTAAGAAATGATTAAGGAAGTCACTAGTATCAAAATATCCACGAAAATATACTTTTCATAGGTAGAAAGTGAGGGAATTTCAAACCTTTTTTTTATTTTTTATTGAATTTTGTTAAATTGTAATAAAGTGAATAGCCACAAAATTATGGAGTTAAATTTCATAATAATATTGATTATGACAAACAAATATGAACATACAAAATATCAATATAAGAAGAAACAATCTTATTATATGGAAGAAGTTAATTATATAAGTAAAATGAGATTACTTGATGTTGGGATTCAATCTACTAGTCATAAAGAATACACATATAATTATAAATACTTAAAATAATTCAATCTTTTTAATTTTTTCAATATATTATATTTTAAAATAATAATTTTCTTAAAACTCAATTCTATGTTCTAGATGGTACATGTTTTTCACGGTCAATGAATATTATTGAGCAAACTTTTAGATTAAACCGTATATGTTTTTCAATCAACGTTTCAGATCACACCTACTAATCTCCTTTCCTAGAAGAAGAATCACTAAATCTGATCCGAAATGTCCATTAAAAAACATATACTATTTAATCCGAAAATTTGTTCATTAATTATATGTTATGAATCTCTTCAAATTATGATAATATTAAAATAAAATATATTAACATCTATATGTAAAAGATAAAATGCTCAAGCACTTTTCTAAGGTAAAACTATTTTCAAAATAAACTTAATATTTTAAACACTAATTCTTTCTAACTTAAAGAATTGTTTATTTACTGTCGTTAAAATTCGAAGCGTAACTTACGGCCATAAAAAGGTCTCGGGTGTCTCGGCCATCTATGGACCCACGTGTCGGAACCAGCTTTGCATTTTAAATACTAGGAAAGGAACACTTAACTAATTCAACAAGGGGTGCACGTGGGACTTCACGACAATACTCCTTGGTTTCTCATGTTGGAGATAAGTGGTTCCACTAAGAGAGACACTCACATAGTAGAATTTAATGAAATTTGTAAGGCCCAAAATCTACAATCCAATGATTTTGACCAATTCAACACCAAATTCACACAATTAGTTTGTATCATCAATTCACATCAATTTGTTATTATTAGTATCACATCAGATATATTTTTCAATTATTTCTTACATGTCTTTGATCATTGTTAAAATTATTATTCTAGATCTAAGGGTTTGGTTGAGGATAAGATCTTCGCTAGCAAATTCTTAAAAGTGTTCATTAATATTATCGGTCTTTAGACATAGGTTCAAAGATGATTGTGAGCCATTTTTAGACACAAAAAAGATTACATATCATTTTCGTAAGCATAAGTTAAATGTGAATATCAAGTTTATTTTTATAGGCACAAAGACCATTTCCATAGTGCAAATTTGAGCCAAAACAAGGAATAGAAAAATAAACAATTTGGAAGAACTTACCAGTTTCAAATATGATCATAAAGCATCGATTGGAATTAATAAACATAGTTTTCAACAAAGTACTCAATTGTTACAATTGAAATCTTAGCTCTTAGTTCTAAGGTTATTTGCGTATCCATGTTATTTTATTGATTTACCTTAGGAATTAGTAAAGAAAAAGTGTCCTTATTTCTTTAATATTGAACTCATTTGATCTTACAACCCCCTTAGGTTTTATCCTTTAGGGTTTGTTTCTAATTTCATTTATAGATTTTAACATTTTTAACATTTTTTAAGTTTTAAATTCAATCTAACTTTTATTTGTATATGTTTATACTTTTGGGTTTTTGTGTAGTGTTTATGCTAAACTTTTGTTGTCCTCTCATCTCCCTTTAATAAGAAGTCTTCATTTGAATCCTACAATGGCTAGGAGTCAAGATGAGAATGTTGGATACTGTTGGTCATTGTTGCTACTAGGATATGTTGTTGTCATTGATGTCAACATACTCCTGTGATTTGCTCTGGTGTGTGCAGATTGGCAAGATCTTATGATCCGATTTGTAGTTTTGTTTTGTTGATCATTGTTTTGTAGAGTTTAGTATTTCTTTCAGTATATTTCAGTGTGATCAGATCTTGTGCTGAGTTTTGGAATATTGTTTGTGATGGTCTTGTGTATCTTCATTTCAGATGGATCATGATTTGGTTCTCCGCAAGTTATATTTCTTCATGATAGTTGTTGATTGGTTGTGTTCTTAAGCTTTCAGACGTTGACAGATGAAGATTTGATAAGTGGTGTTGGTGCAGAAGTTATTGATGGTTCTAACGTGTTTGGTGGTGTTTACTAATCGTGTCTTATTTGTTTTGATGATTTGCATTGATCATTGTGCAAGTTTTTGATAGTTTCTATGAACTGGTGATGATTTCTGTGTTATGTGGTTTTCATGGTGGTGTAGTGTGTTGCGGTTGATCTTGGCGAGATTTTCGGTGGTGATGAGAGTTTGGGAATTTGAATTAGGTCCATGTTATGTCATGTAAATCATTGTATTGGTTTGGTGGTTGATCTTTGTATCATGTGATGTAATCTTGTAATTGAGGGTTGAGGGTTTAGTCGACCTTGTTGTCAAGGTTGATGAATTGTATATATAGGTGATATATTCATGTAAATTTAGTGTCGATGTTGTGTCTGCATTATTAGAGAGTAGTGTATGTGCGAACAAGTAATTTATCCTTCGGTGTTGAGATTGAAGAGAGATTGGTGTTGCTAGGCAGGCAATTTTGCTTAACTAGAACTATGATCAAGGATTTGGAGATGTTATTCTTTCAGTTCATTTCTTCTGGCTTGTAGTCTGAATCTTATTGGAAGTCAGTGAGACTTCCCTAAGGGTTTTAGCCTTTCGGGCCATTATCTTTTGAGCAATGAGCTCTAGGCGGTGTGCCTGAATGCATGTGCATTCCCCATTATAATATTTTCACATACTACTACAGAGTATCATCTTACTATGGGTAGGTTCCCACCATGGTTTTTCCCTTAACTGAGTTTTCCACGTCAAAATCTTGGTGTTGTGTGTTGTGTTGTCAATTTGCTTATCTTCATTATTGCTAGAGTTTATCATATCTGTTTTTGAAGTAAAGTTTGTTAATCATGTGAAAATTGATTCACCCCCCTCTCAGTTTTCCTCCTTCTTGCTGCTAACGGAGAATGGAATGGTTGAAATGTTGAATTGCTCTACTCTTATAATAAATAAGAGGAAATGTATGATAATGATGCACATCGTCAATTCATGGATAATCAAGATATATCCTTGATTGCACATATGTTATCTTGTAATCTTGTACATTTGTTTATTGATGCAAACTCCATACACTTGGTTATTGTATGTATAGTGTTTTGATTAATAAGCCAAGTTGTTTAGAGGTTCTTTAAGGAATGCATAAAAAGTCTAATTCTTCAAGTTCTTTGAATGGTGTGTCACTCTCCCGCTCAACCATATCTAATATTATTTTGTACCTTCTACTAAATGTGTCCCTCAATATTGTATGCAATATGATCCTCCTCCCACTTTCAAGGTTGAACATTTCCCTATTCTTATTTAAATCACCTTGAGTCTATTAGGTATCTACCTACTTTTTCATTTCCTTCTTCTCATCCCAATAGTTTCCCATCTACCTCTCATGTTTATCATATGACTAATATACCTACATCTCATTCCACTAGTGTCATGCCTTCATACTATCCCATTTGTTTTATGAATGTCTCTTTTATTTCTAGTGTTGTCATAAACTATCATCCTCCTCCTACTATTACCATATCCATTCCCCACATTACTTATACCTAACTCTCTTCCATCTTAACCCTTATTAATTATACCACATCCATATATTATTTTGCATTCTAACCTCTAGTGTTCCCCTTTCTAACCTTGACACACATATTCAAACCCTTGATAATTCGGAGTATAAAGTTGATACCTTGTCTAATAGAAATAAGATCATTGAAACTATTAAGGCATATAATAATCCACTCTAATTTGATATTAGGACTAATTTATTGCTAGTTGGGTATGTGACACCTCAAATAAAAATTCATAATGGTAAAGGTATTCCTACAACACATTTGATGTGTTTCATAACTACATATATAGATTTTATACACGAGGATTGATTATTGTCCAAGATTTTTCCATGTACTTTGAGAGTATATTGTTGATTGGTTCCTTTCTCTTTCATATGGATCTACCCACATATTTTTTGAGTTTCTAAAGGCATTTGTGCATTACATATGTGTAGACACGAGGTTTAAAACTAAAATTACATTTTTATTTACTTGTGAACAAGGGCCTAATGAGCATAGTCGTGATTTTCTTAATATTTTAGTCCTTGTGTTCTAATGTGCAAAGCCAACTCCCATTTAATGAGTTCTAAATAGTTTTTGTTGGGATTACTTTCTTATTCAACAAAGTGTGTACTTAAACAATTCTCCTTCATTTATGGATTTCAATTCTCAAGTGAAACAATTTGAATAGATTTATAACATCAAGTGCAATCAATTATGGCTCATCTCATGCTTCTTTCATGCCTTCCTATCCTTCCAAGTTTGTAAAGTAAAATAGTTTTCAAAAGGGTAGCGATAAACAAGAGAAAAGTCCTAATACTAATCATGTGGTTAAATTTTAAAATGGTCTTAATTTTAAGCCTCAAAAACTAAGAAAGTTTACAATATTGAGTGAGCCCTTGGGTGATGTGTTTGCAAGCCTAGTTCATGCTAAGATTATTACACTAAACCTCATATTCATCCATTGGATACATATAGAGGGATAATTAAGGTATATCATGAAAGTGCATTTTAGGAGGAACGTCTAGGGGATGGCCCCTCTAATGGGTGTTTTAGGAGAAACATCCCCCAAAGCCTCAATTTATGCATATTTTATCATTGTAAACCTAGACCAATTATCATTAGGCCACATATCTAATGGTAGAGATTATGCTGGATTTGTTTTCCCTAGAAGGAAACCTTAGTTTATGAGAAATTCGTATTGTAGCTAGGTATGTGTGATGGATTGTGAGAATATGCTAGTTGTTGAGTTGCCTCCAATTCTCTAGTTGGTTATAGTTCCATGCAAAGCTTTCTCTACAAGTATATTGTAATATTATTAATTTCAGAATAATATATTGGCATCTTTTGAAGTGGGTTTTTCTCCCAAAAGGGTTTTCCCCGTGCAAATTGTTGTACTGCGACATGAATATAATTTATGTTTAATTTATCTATCTATTGGAAAGATATTTTTCTTTTTTTGCATAAACTTCCTCTCAATATTAGTGTATAAAGTTGTTCTACTACCCTAGCTTCCTTACACTAAGACTTTATGTTTAAAAAATAATAATTGCCTATAAAAATTTAATATTAAAACCTTTATATTTTCAAAATAGACATTCTAATCCTTAGTGGGCTCTAATTTTATCAAAAAATATTAAAAATAAAGTCATTAATAGCCATATTATCGAAGTGCCATGACATTGTGTAATTGCAAATACAAGGCATATGGTTGGATTTCCAACCTTAAACCAAGATAAAATATGAGTGGGGATTTGAGGATATTTAAATTTATTTTTTTATTGGTAAATGTTATTTTATTTAGAAAAGATCGGGTTTCAAACCTGGCTCAAACCAAGGGGGGCTACAACTAGATAGCCACCTCCCCAAAATACAACATACCAATGATCAAAGACTCGTCAACAGGTCCAAACACCAAGTCATCTACAAACTCCATTAGAGACAAGGGGATGATTTGAATGCATGACTGAATCCCCTCTCAAAGTTTTCCTCTTCTTCTTCCCTAGCACCTCTATCCATCTAGCCTCCTCCTTAATAACATCCTGAGACATCTTGATAAAATCACAAGAAGGAGCCACATTCCCCCTCCTCGCACTAAATGAGCCATCATGATTACCACTCACTGCAAAACCACAACAAAAAGGTTTATTGTATATTGATAACGACTTTGAATCCCCTGAGGCCTCCTTAGACACCTTCATCAACTTGGATCTTAAGTTTATCAATTGCATTTCTATCTATATCTTGGCTCATTTTGTCCTTAACAATTTTACCATCTTTCTTCCCAGATCCCCTATTCAGAATGGAAGCATCCTCTTTCTCCACAAAATAGTGGTGGGAAGAGACCTCCTTCCACTAGGAAGCCACATCCTTCGATTTTTGCTCGACACAATTAGCTGTTGTATGACCAATTTGATAACACCTTCTACATCTAAATGGGATATTTTCATAATCTACTAATTGCATCCAGGTCCCATTTGCAAGCTTCAAAGACAACTCAGTAGGAGGAGCTTCCGAAAAATCCATCTTAACTAAAATGTGAGATTGGAACCCTCATCCACACCCAAAAATTTCCCTACAATATTACCTTTAGCTTTAAAACAAACCAGAACTGTAAAGGCGATTTGGGAAGCCTTACCCATATTGGGACTTTATCAAATGACTTTGTAGCAAGGTTAAAAGTAGGATACCAGGTTCCAGTAGCAAAATATGATTTTCCTCCCAGCACCACACCTACTCACAAAGGATACTCTTCATGTCATGTTCGTTATAAAAAACCACCACGAAAAAACCCTTGGCGCCAGGGTAAGTATGCACATCTCCTTTCAGAATGGGCTTCCAACCATCTGTAATCCATTTGTGTAAGTTAGCCAGACTTGACCAAAGACCCTGGAACCATCCAATCAAACCCATCTCAGCAAAGTAAGTTTCATTCTCTTTCACTTCTTCAAAGATTTCAATACCAAAGCATACCATTTTCCTATCAGAAGCTGAAACTTCCCAAGAAGACGACAATGGCGATACTTTGAAATCCCTTCTATTACAACTACCTAGGAAGGCAAACTCCTTGTTCACCCCATTTACCTATTTCAAATGATTTCCCCTATGAGATAGCAAAAGCCCACCATGATTACGCTCCTTAAAAAGAGCTGCAAAATTTGCAACATCTCCAGAGCCGCCATTTTCAGCAGCGAAAGAGAAAACCCTAACAAAAGCATTTGAACCATTCCTAGAAAAATAAACAATGCCATTAGAGGGAACAAAAGGCTCAGAGGAAACCCTGGCCGAAGCCCTAGCATAGGGGAGGGTTTTTGACAACATCGCAACGACTCCAGAATTGTCAAGGAGATTTAAATTTAGACATAATGGGTATCCACTATAAAAGATGGCATACACAAGTTAGTACAATGAGAATCCATTACTAATGAAGACCTATTACTAATATATTTATGTTTACATATTGGGTATTTATTTTTAATATATTTTTCACCCATCAACATTTAGTAAAGTATATGTCATGCCCAAAATTTTGACTTAAGAAAGTCCTCCTTTTTTTTTGTCTTATCATTAAGACCACGTGTCATGTCTTACTATCCCTGTGAAGAAATATAGTGATAATATTTTGCCTTTAGAATTTTCATGTGGATAATGCTAATCTAATCCCTTACTTTAATATTCAAAATCCTATAATTAGGGATCACAATTGGTTGATTAAATCCATCAATCACCTTCTCATCAACAAGATAGTCTTTTGAGGATTTGCATTCCAACCACACTTGTTAGACCTCCTTTCCTTTCATGAATATGACATTTTATTTGAATTTAATGAAGAAGAAAAATCTAGAGTGTGTGCCAAGAATGCATCGTAAAATGTGTCACAAAGGTCTACATTTTCCAATCAATTATCCATTTATGCATAATGCAAAATTTCCACATTCAAATGGTATGAATTCAACGTTTCCTAAGTCCCCTTCACACCAACAAATATACAAATGTCTTTTGTATAAAGCATATGCAATATCTTAAAGATTGAAGCCTTTCAAAAACACTATAGGTGCTACCCAAGATGAATTGATCAATGCATCATGTCATTATTGGTAATAAAAGTCGGCCAAAACTTTGACCTTGTTTCTTCCATATTTCTGCCCATTGAAATACAAAGCCACAAGAAATAAACTGACACATTATGCATTACCATATTTATCACCCATACATGAGAGAAAAATGTATCCAACAATGTCTTTGTTAAAGCTTTTTTTTTAATTCATTTCTTATAGTTGCAATGTCATGAATAATTGAATCATTTAGGATCAATGATAATGAACCCCCATGTTCCTACCATCATTTTGTGAAAATTATCCAGTAAATAATTAGGAGGAAAATTTACAAAGTAGAAACAATGAATTCTTAATGATCAATGTCTTCCTTTTAATATCTGATACATTGATTATTAGCATATGGGATGGTACAACAATAAGCACACTCTTTTCTCCCTTTGAAGTGCCTTTGATATGTTTCATCTTCCGTATGCTCAAAGATATATAGTGATCAAGGAAGATCTCAAACTATAAGGAGAGGAAAAGACCTCTAACTTAACCATCCATACATCACGTGTTATTTCTAATATAAGTTACTTTTATAATCTTTCAATCCACACATCACTTGTTATCTCTAATACAAGTTACTTTTCTAGTCTTTAAATCCACACATCACTTGTCATCTCTAATGTAAGTTACTTTTCTATTCTTTCAATGCTAACATTAGGTCTCTCCTCCTCATTATTTGTCACTATATAAAAGCTCAACACCTTTCAATTCTTTTCATTTCACCTGAAATGTGTTTTTAGTATGCTCACAAGAATACTACATTCTTCATAAGAGAGGGCTAATCCAACTCTACAAAATGAGAGAAATATCTCCTCCATGGTGACTAGATCCATATTAACCTCTAATGATCAGGACATCAAGCAAGGATCTAGTCATTGTACAATCTAATTCAACTTTATCCATTTTTCACTTTAGTCACTAGATTTTATTGCAAGGTGTGTGCCCTTGGTCTCCTTGTGTTGTGCACTGCAATGCTCGCGTTTGTGACATGTCTTAACCACCTCCTGTGGATTCTATAAGTCTACTGGTTGTATCATGCATTAACAGGTCAATCTTTTGGTGCAACGACAATCACACTTATAACAAGTGGTATCAGAGCTTGGTCACGGGTTCAAAACCCTGCTTGCGATTTGGGGGGGGGGGGAGGGGGGGGGTTGTTGCAAGGTGTGCGCCCTTGATCTCCTTGTGTTGTGCAACACAAGACTCGGGTTTGTGACATGGCTTAACTGCCTCCTGTGGATTTTATAAGTCTAGTGGTTGTATCGAACATTAACGGGTCGATCTTTTGGTGCAACAACAATCACACTTGTAACAAGTTCTAATTTCAAATCTAAATCCTTTTTAATTATTCCTTCATCTTTAATTTCAATAATATTTTAGAAACACTATATAATATTTTATGCATTATGGGCTATAAATGACCAACAATGTTCACCTAAAGTGTGGCATGAATCTAGATGATCTTGAGGAAGTAAAATTTCTAGTTATCCCTTCAAAGGATTGACAATCTAATGAGATAGTTGATATTGTTAATGCAACTTTGGAACCTCCCATATAAAGAATTTCATATTCATTGCATGAGACTACATTTATTTTAGGCATGTTATCAAACATAAAAGTGCATCATATGCATTCCCACATTTTGCATGCATGCCTAAAATCATGGTATTCTATAGAACCACATTTCTTTGAGGTATTTTGGCAAATAGTTTGATCCTTATCTAGACTCGACATCTTGTATTAAATCATTTTCAACTGCAAAATATAATAATAATTTCTTGTTCCAAAGCTCTCATTTTAGCACAAATGATGAGGATGCTGGCAAAGATTTTTGAACTTATACCTACCAATTGCATTTGATTGAAAGTTTTTAAAACCTTTTCAACAAATAAATTTTGTATATGACCTTCAATCAAATGAACATCATGCCCTTTCTATACTTCATATTTTCATGGATATCTAACATGGCATTAGCAACTACAAATCTGAGTTAAATTACTCCTTGAGCTAGCGCTGCATTTGCCAGTTGTATTTGCTTGGAAGTGTCTAAAACCTTTTCAATAGATGAAGTTGGGTATTATGACCATACGTTGTTCCAAAATTTGTATTGCAGGCAAGAAGAAAGAATTGTGAAGTTGGGCATTATGTTGCACTCATGTCTATCAGGACATTTGTAATACTAGTTCAAACTTCTCACAAGCAGTTATGGGAGCTAACTTCAAAATGTTAAAAAATCAAAATGTTAGAAAGTTAAGATTTGAAGCGAGGTTCGAAAGTTAGGATTCGAGAGAAATAAAGCATATGTGAGGTTACAAAGTTAGAATTTGAGAACATTCTAGTATTTGTGAGGTTATAAAGTTAGAAATTGGGAGCAATGGAGCATTAAAGAGGTTGAGAAGTTAGAATTTAGGGGCACCCAAGCATTAAAGAGGAAAGTAACTTGCTAAGACCTGAATTCTAATTTGATATGGCTAGTAAACCATTAAATTAATTAGAAAAGAATTCACCTGACAAAGAAGTCATGCTTTTGAAAGGATTTCAATTATTCTTGCACGCCCACTAACAAACTCCCTGATAAATCTCTAATGTCGCAAGAGAGAAAATATATTGCATAATTTTTTACTGGTAAAACTTTTCATCATGAATTTATTTGAGAGTGAAAAAGATGTCGTTACGACCAAAACTCATAAAAATAATTCTATTTTGAATAAATAAAACCTTAAATTTAATAGTTTATGTGACTTGGTTGATAAAATTTGAGACTTTAAAATTTTAAAATTCGGAAAGTGGGTTGATGCAAACATTGACCTTCCATTTCTTGAAATACCATCAAGAACATACCTATAAGCCGAATATTTCAAAAAACTTTATAATTTTGTTCATTTAATTATTTTTGCATTTTATGCCAATGCACGTGGTCGATTCTAAGTACAAACAAAATGATACATATGATATTTTTAATTTGGCACCTAACATGAGATTTGAGATCATCAATTTGCTCTAAACAATAAGACTTGGACATTTTAGGTTGAATTTGACAAATTATGAAGATGTGACCCAACTCATTTGACTCGTGATAAGGTTTCCAAATGAAAACTTTTGACTATGCACATATGTTTACCACTCTTAAAGATACTTAAGAAATACAAATTATCAACCATGTAAAAGTTTGAAATTAGACTAATCAAAAATAGGAATAATAGAATGCAATGGTGTGAATTAGCTTTGTCTAAGTTCTGAAATGTTTGGAAATAAAGTGTATTACAAACTACTCATTCATTAGATTATATGCATAGATTTAACATTCATAAACTAAAATATTCTATGTAATTATTTCATTAAACTCTTGCTATAATACACTCAAAGTCACAACAATAATAGCAATGTACAATGAATCTCTAAACATGCATTAGACTTCCACGTCCCACTTAGAAGTAGGTTGACCCACAAATGACTAAACATTTAGATATTAATCCTTATGGAACTACAAATAAGGAAACACCAACAAGAATAATCTGACGGTTAGCATGGAAAGTCATGCCCAAAATCAAGGTGATTGGCAGCTAACAAATGCTATAAATCTTACTCTAACCTATCACGACTCACAATGTCTAACTCACACTTGTGTTTTAGACCTTTATGTCTAGATAAACCCCTCTAATTAGTATCATAAGTGTATTTGATAGCTAAAAAATTCAAACGCCCATCTCCTAGGTAGAATGGTAGCCAAGTATGGGTATTAAATTGCCAAAAAACACAAACCAAATTCCAATGCCCAGCTGCACATATTATTCCATCAATGATGGTAATTATATGAAATCTATTCATTATGAAATATTAGTAATCAGTATAGTTAATTTCGCATATTTACAGATTTTAAACAGTATATTAGATTTTGACAAAAAAATTATTGTCTCTACATACGTCTTAACTGCTTATAGTTATTGTTCAAGCTTCTAAGTAGTAACGGTGTACATTGTGGGATCTACTATACGTGCAAGGGTCAAAAAATACACATTTCAAAGTGTCCCCCATACATGCTTAAAGATGCCCTAATAATCATGCACTTAAATTTGTCAATACTTATGCACAAATTCCCCAATAGTAGTGAACTATGGGTACCAATAAAGGTGCACAAATGGACCAAATATGGTCCAAGAATGCTAAAAAATGGACGACCATTTATTGGCTTTTATTTTCTTTTCTTTTTTGGGTTTCTTTAAAGTTAATAATTGGGGGGTTGGGTGTGGAAGGAGTGAACAATTATTAGAACATGGGCAGTTGTTAGTGCTCTTCCCCTATCACATTAAAGCCTTTAGCTTAAAAATTAGTCTTGAAACAAGGCTTCACTAATTTTGCAACCTTCCATCATTGAATCCAAATGCGAACCCTAAGTATCTCCATCAATGACAAACTAGAGTAGATATTTCACTACTAAGAGGAAGTCTTGAAACAAGGCTTCACTAATTTTGCAACCTTCAATCATTGAATCCAAATGTGAACCCTAAGTATCTCCATCAATGACAAACTAGGGTAGATATTTCACTACTAAAACCAATTGTCTGTGGGGTTTTCATCCTAGGGTTTTTTCTCCACAAGAAGCTCTTCAAAATCCAAAGTAGAGTAAATAAAGAAAGCATGAATAAATGAGCTCCAAAATGTCCTTTTAAAATAACTGAAGGAACCTTTCTGAAAGCCTTTTCAAATTCCCACTTTTTAATATTTAATTAGGCTCAATAATAAAACGACCATTTTCATATTCTTTTAATTTTTAATTTAGTCACTTTGATAAATTAATTAAAATAAGTTATCCATGATTTTTTTTATTAAGAAAGAAGCAAAACAAGGGTGTTGACCCATTATACAACAACCCATAGGCGACAAAAGAGTGACAACAAAATAGGGGTGCAAACCCAAAACAAACAAGGTCGAACAGGCCAAACACAACAAGGTAGAAGGCTAAAGAAAACAAGTGATAACTGAGAGGGTTGGGGGGGGAGGGTGAATCAATGATATTCAAAAACTTTTTAAACAAAAAGTGTGCAAATGCTAAAGATACCGATGAGATAGAAACACACACACACAAGTCAAACCACAAGACACAGGATATACGAGGAAAACCCAATGTAGAAAAAACCTTTGTGAGAATAGTTGTTGGAGTCTACTGCTCCAATCTAGCCTCACAATGATAAACTGATTACAAATTTTAGGGCACCAACCCTTAGATTTATGGGAACCAACCCAAAGGAGCACCTACCCCTGCTTTGAGCACCCACTTAGAGAATTACAATGATATTAGATTAAAACGATACAATGAACCATCTTGTTACAAATGTATTTTGTAACACTTACAAATTCTTTCTGCCTTCTAAATTTTGTCCTTCCTCTGTTGAAGACCCTATCTCTACTAAATGTTCTATTTTATGTTCTTTTCCTCTCTCTTAGCAACAGACTGCTTTCATACAACACCTCAACAATGATTGTACTTCTCTATATTTTTTACCTTATATTTCTCTCTACAAAACTGTATTCATTACCCAACAACTACTCAATAAAAAATCTTTCACCACCTCTACACATACAGCCAATATGATTTTCCCTCTAAAAATTTAGTTAAAAAAAAACATTCTAAAAGGATAATAATATATATTTATCTAATTTTGTCTTATATTCATAGCTATTAGCATTAAGTGCATCTTTCTGCCTTTTTATTGTCTCTATGTTCAAATTGCTATATTTATCCATCCTTAACTATTATTCAAATCTTTCTGAAAATACTCTCAAGCTACACACCTAACTACAACAAGTCTGTCATTAATGCATTCTCCATTCTCTCGATTGGCCCTGAAGAAATAGACAACTACCTCATTAAAATCTGCTATCTTCTTTGCAAACACGAACTTATACATATCAGATTTCATTATTGACCACTAGGAAGCCACATGTCTTCATATTTGATGTCCAAGTCATCGGGTCAAGCTTATTCAACTACCATGTGGACCCATGTGTCTATCGGGTTGCAAACATGTCAACAAAATCATCTCGATTGATCACCACAACATCAAACTCTATCGTTGTGGGATGACAAGATGTGTTGCCTTCTTCAAGATCTTCAAAAATGGATGGTCAAGATCATCGTGTAGTAGCGTGATTAGATAAATCTACTCGAGACTGCTAACTTCGCTACCCCACCTTCCTACTTGGCACTTAGGTCCCCCAAGAATATGACATTACCAACGTGGACCATTCAACTGCCACCACCAAGACTTCAACAGACACAAGAGAAAGTGGGGACCACATGAACCATCCGACGACACAACACAACATCATATCGGAGGATCGAGCCGTCAGAGGAAATAGGAAAGCAAGAACAACACAATCAGAATGGGCACTACTTCCAGTTTGACCCGATAGAATGATAGTCAACTTGAGATAATAAATCCGCAACCACATAGCCATGCGTCCCACACAACACATCATGACCAAGTAAACCAATCAGTACCCGCCAATTGGATGCCTTTGCCTCTTCACGTGGTCAATCGTATATTGATGTGACAGATTACATGTCACATCCAAACCTTTAGCCTTTCATTGTGGGCCCCATTCGAACACATCTGCACAACTAGACATCTACAAACACTACGGACAAAGTGGGCCCGACTATCGGAGGTCGAAGATCGGACATAAATCAGAAGAACAACTTCCACTTTTCTAAGTAGATGTGATAGGCCGAGAAGAGGCTTTTCACCATGAGGTCCTACCATATCGGTATAACACAAAGAGGCCAATAAGAGGTGAAAAATCTTTCACCGAAACACCAAGTCATGTAAAAAACAAACAACATCGGCAAGACTTCAAAGGGCCGCCTAAGCATAAAATAAGTCTTGTCAAAAGGAAAACTCACACTGAAATACACCATGTCGGCCAGACTAGAATGAAGTCATCCTAAAATAGGAAGGATGTTGACATAACATACAAGGGCTAATGAAAGGCAAAATTGGTTATGCTGAAAAGCAATGTCTCATCGAAAACTGTAGAGCCAAGGATTTTTTGACATTTTTTAATTCAGTTCCTCTACAACTTGCAACAACCTGACCTAGTTGACATCAATGACAACAATTTCCAACAATCTCCCCCTTTGGAATTGATGTCAACCATGTTGCTAATCTTATCCCCCTTTGACAACAATGGATAAGGGCCCAACCGAGACATATTCTTCTTCCTTGGTGAGAAACAAAAAGATTAATATCCTGCTAGAAATATGCATTGGACTGCCTAAAGCGCTTGAAAGATAGATGAACTCTTATTACAATATAAAAAGTAGTTCTACTACTGCTTAAAAAAGAAAATCAAATCTCTCCCTAAGAACGAGCATGTGGTTCAAGGATGAAAATGATGGAACAGTAGACTCCCCCTGAACCAATGACTCTCATTAAAATCTTAACTTCTAAATGAAGGAGGAACAACCCCCAATTTCATCTTGAGACATTTATATGTATCCTTAGGTAGGGGCTTTGTGAAAATGTCTGCCACTTGTTCACCTATAGGAACAAATTCTAGCTTGACCTCCTTATTAGCTACCTTTTCTCTCAGAAAATGATATTTGATTGCTATGTGTTTTGTCCTTGAGTGCATGACTAGATTCTTTGATATGTTGATTGCACTTGAGTTGTCACACATGATGGAAATGGGGTCTGAAAAATTTACCTAAATGTCCTTCAGTGTCTTCTTCATCCATAATTCTTGTGAGCAACATGTGGTAGATGCAATGTATTCAGCTTCAATAGTTGATAATGACACTGACTCTTGTTTCTTTCTATGCCATGAGGCCAATCTATCACCTAATAAGAAGGCTCCTCCAGTGGTAGTCTTTCTATCATCTATGCATCTTGCCCAATCAGCATCAGTATAGGCATGACAAGTGAAATCACCATTATTTGAATACCATAAACCATACTCCAATGTTCCCTGCAGATATTTAAATATCCTCCTTACTGCATTTACATGTGACTGCTTAGGAGTTGCTTCATACAATGCTACCATACACACTGCTTGGACTATATCAGGCCTTGAAGTTGTGAGATACAATATACTTCCAATCATACATTTGTACAAGGTCTAATCAACACTAGGTGACTCATCATCCTTGCTCAATTTAGATCATGTCACCATAGGTGTACTCGCTAACTTGTTTTTCTCCATTTGAAACTTCTTCAGCATATCCCTAGCATACTTGGTTTGAGAAATAAATATTCCCTTATCTAACTGAGAAATCTGCAAACCAAGAAAATATGACAACTCACCAAGCATGGACATCTCAAACTTGGACTGCATTTGATCAACAAACTCCTTACACATGGAATCCTTGTTGCCTACAAATATGATGTCATCTACATCTACCACAACAATGATCATGCGATTATCACCTGCCTTAATGTATAAGTTGCTATCAACATTCCCTTTTCTGAATCATTGCTGATGGAGATATTTGTCTAACCTAGAATACCATGCCCTTAGTGCTTGTTTTAAACCATATAAAGCCTTTTTCAACTTGCATATAAAATTATCATCTTCATGTAGCTGAAATCCTTCAGGTTGCTCTATGTAGACTTCTTCTTCAAGATTTCCATTCAAGATTGCAAATTCGACATCCATTTGATATACTTTGTATCTTTTATAGGCTAAGAATTCCAAGAACATTCTTATAGCTTCAAGCCTTGCCACAGGAGCAAAAGTCTCTTCAAAATCTATGCCCTCTACTTGATCATACCCCTTGCATACTAATCTTTCTTTATTCTTTATCACCTTACTTTCTTCATTAATTTTGTTCTCGTAAACCCATTTAGTACCAATAACATTCTTGTCAGCTGGTCTAGGAACCAATTCCCAAGTCTTGTTCTTCTCTATCTACTGCAACTCTTCGTTCATAGCCTTCATCCACTTTTCACTTTTGTTGGCCCCATCATATGTCCTGGGTTCCATCTCTGTCATAAGGAAGAAATTTACTTATTCATTATTCCTTTCTCTCCTTCTTATTTGCACACCATCATTCTTGTTTCCTATAATCTAATCCTTGGGGTGATTTTCCTCAATATACTTATTTAGAACTTTGTCTGGTGCCTCTTCCTCTTGTTCACTTTTAGATTGTGCTTCCTCTTCCACATATGGTTCCTCAATTTGATTAATTGTATTTTACCTTCCTTTGTGCATATCCTCATCAATTATAACATTCACACTCTCAACCACTCTCCTTAGTCTTTTGTTGAAACATTTATAAGCCTTGCTATGAGTAGAATAGCCCAAGAAGATACCTTCATCACACCTTGACTCAAATCTTCCAAGTCCATCTTCATCTCTTTCGATAAAACATTTGCTACCATACACCTTGAAGTACTTGACTGAAGATTTCCAATCATACCAAAGTTCATATAGAGTCATTATGTTTTTTACTCTTAGCTGCACCATGTTTAGTGTGTATACAACAATGTGGACTGTCTCTTTCCAATAAACATCAAGCAAATTGGCTTCATTCAACATTGTCCTTGCCACCTCTTTGACTGTTCTATTCCTCCTCTCCACAATATCATTTTGTTGTGGGGTTCTTGGAGCTAAATATTGGCTTTTTATTCCATATCTTTCATAGTAGTCCTCAAACTCATTTGAAGTGAATTCACCTCCATTATCTGATCTGAGACATTTTATCTTGTAACCACTTTCTCTTTCAACCATTTTCCTAAAGATTTTGAATCTTTCAAAAGATTGAGACTTGTCTTGCAGGAAGGTGACCCATGTCATTCTTGATAAATCATCAATCAACAACATAAAGTATTTCTCACCATTTAATGCTCTTGTTCTTGTTGGCCCACATAAATCATTATGCACAAGCTCAAGAGGCCTTGTAGTTGAATACTCTTTTGTCTTAAAGATGATCTTTGTTTTCTTACCTCTTTGACACTCCTCACAAATGGTATTGGTAGGTTTGACAATCTGAGAGACAGCCATAGAATTGGGGTACATACCAATTATTGTTCAATGTGCTTCTCATTGGTCTCTTTGAAGTAACATAACTCGGTCTTGAATTTTTTTTTGTGTCCTTTATGAAGCCTCCATCATCTACCTTGGCTTTTCCTTTTGGATCAACATGTTTGTTCATTGTAGCAACAACATATGTCTTTTTCTCAGTGGGTTTGTTGACTGTAAAGGTTTGTTTGTTTCCATTTTCACTTGATGAAGTAAAGTGTATTTCTTTCCTGGATGAGTCCTCACTTTTAGAGCATTGACCAACATCTAATCCAACACCCTCTATGTCTTTGCAATGCTTGTGTTTGTTCAACATTTTCTCCAATGCATCAGTGTTGCCCTCATACTTGATTCTCACCTTGAGTTTGTCTTTGCACTTTTCAAGTTCCTTTTTGAGATTCACAATTTATTCCTCCATCTTTTGATGATCCTTCTCCTTATTATCTAAATCTAATTTAGTTACATCACACATTTTCTTAGCTTCATCCAATTGTGATCTTAAATCTGAAATGTTTTTCTCAGATTCCTCAAGACATTTGTTCAATCTGTCTTGCTCTTCAACAATAGCATACTTAACCTTTTGGTACTCTTTCCTCACTTTCTAGAGCTCTTCAAGTGCGCTCACAAGTTCACCTTCAAGATCTACCTCAGCTTCAACTTCCTCTTCTTCATCATCAGCAACATGTTCATCAAGCAACTCTCCTTGAGCCATAGAGAGATTGACTTCTTTTTCATCCTTACTATAGCACTCATCAGAGACACTTTTTTCATCTATGGCATCCTCCTCAAATGTGTAAAGACTACTCATCCTTATAAAATTTCTTCTATTTGGTTTGTAGGATTTCTCCATCTTCTCTTTACCAGAAGCTTTCATATTTTGCTTCTCATCTTCATCCTTCTCTTCATAAGGACATTTAAATGCAAAGTGTCCAATCTTGCCACAATTAAAACATGTGAAAGGGATCTTAACTTTGTATTTGCTTGATCCTTTCTTGAGCTTCCTTAAAAAAAATTCTACAACATCAAAATCATCTTCTTCTTCATGAGAAACTTCTTCTTTTCCTTTCTTAGTTATGTTGAATGTAGCCTCTCTCTTTGACGATTCACCACTAATAGTTCTCATCTCATAGGCTGATAGGGAGCCATATAACTAATCCATAGAGAATGTTGATAGATCCTTGGCTTCTTCAATGGTAGAAACTTTGGTGTCATACTTTGGAGTGAGAGATCTAAGCACCTTTTTAACAATGACTCCATCTGAAAGATCTTCTCCAAGTCCTCTTACAACAATAACCGTTTCATCTACCCTTCGCAAATAATCAACAATCTTCTCTTCTTCTTTCATCTTGAGGCTCTCCAATTGTGCTCTTAAGTTTTTCTACTTTGCTTCCTTGACTTTGGCATCTCCCTCATATATTCTTTGTATCTTGTCCCATGTTTCTTTGGCTAACTTTTAGTGCATAACCTTCACAAATTCAGTGTTAGATAATCCACTAAGAATAGCATGTTCTACTTTGGCATTATTCTCGTATTCTTTCTTAGCATCAACATCAGTAGGAGGAGTGGATGGAACTGTATATCCATTCTTTACTGACATCCAAACATCATACCCAAGGGAAGATAGGTATGTCTCCATTCTCCTACTCCAAAAAGCATAGTTTGTGCCATCAAACACAGGTACCTTGACAAAGGAGGAATCATTTCTAGTCATTGTGATCAAAAGATAGGTTCTACCCAATCTAGAGAAATATTTTTCTCTAAGGGAACTTAGGGCTCTGATACCAATTGAAGAACACAAGTGATCACTGAGAGGAGGGTGAATTAGTGATATTGAAAAACTCTTTAAACCAAAAATGTGCAAATGGTAAAGATATTGATGAGATAGAAAAACACACACACAAGTCAAACCACAAGACACAAGATATATGAGGAAAATCCAATGTGGGAAAAAAACTTGGTGAGAATAGTTGTTGGAGTCTACTGCTCCAATCTAGCCCACACAATGATAAACTGATTACAAAGTTTAGGGGACCAACCCAAGGAGCACCAGCCCCTAGATTTATGGTCACCAACCCAAAGGAACACCTACCCCTGCTCTGAGCACCCACTTAGAGAATTACAATGATATGAGATTAAAACAATACAATGAACCACTTTGTTACAAATGTGTTTTGTAACACTTACAAATTCTTTCCACCCTCTGACTTTTGTCCTTCCTTTATTGAAGACCTTGACTCTACTAAATGCTCTATTTTTTTGTTCTCTCTCTCTCTCTCTCTCTCTCTCTCTCTCTCTCTCTCTCTCTCTCTCTCTCTCTCTCTCTCTCTCTCTCTCTCTCTCTCTCTCTCAGCAATAGACTTCTCTCATACAACACCTCAACATCAACTACACTTCTCTATATTTTTTACCTTATATTTCTCTCTACAAAAATTTATTCATTACCCAACAACTAATCAATAAAAAATCTTTCACTGCCTCTACACATATGGCCAATATAATTTTTCCTTCAAAAATTCAATTAAATAAAAAACATTCTAAAAGGATCATAATGTATGTTTATTCAATTTTGTCTTCTGTTTATAGTTGTTAGTATTAATTGCATCTTTCTGCCTTTTCATTGTCTCTATGTTTGAATTGTTATATTTATCCATCCTTAACTGTTTATCAAATCTTTTTGAAAATACTCTCCAGCCACACACTTAACTGCAATAGGTCTGCCATTAATGCATTCTCCATTCTCTTGTTTGGCCTTGAAGAAATAGACAACTACCTCATTAAAATCTACTATCTTCTCTGCAAACACAGAATTTTGCATATCAGATTTCACTCTCAACCACTACAAAGCCACATGTCTTCATATTCGGCATTAAAGTCATCTAGTCAAGCTTGGTCAACTACCACATGGACACATGTGTCTATTAGGTTGCAAACATGTCAAAATAGTTGTCTCAATTGATCACCACCACATCAAACTCTATCACTACAAGATGGCAGGATGCGTCGCCTTCTTCATCATCTTCAGAAACAAACAACCAAGATCATCACACAATAGTGTGATTAGATAAATCTACTTGAGATTCCTAACTCCGCTACCCCGCTTTCCTACTTGGCACTTGGGTCCCCCAAGAATATGACACCACTAAGACTTCAACAGACACAAGAGAAAGTGGGGAGCATGCGAGCCATCCAATAGAACAACACAATATCGTATTGAAGGATCGAGCCATCAAAAGAATTAGGAAAACAGGAACAATGCAATTGGAATGGGTGCTACTTCTAGTTTGACCCGATAGCGCGATAGTCAACATGAGAGAAAAAATCCGTAGCAACCACATAGCCACACGTCCTGCACAACAAATCAATGCCAAGTGAACCAATTAGTACCCAACAATTGGATGCCTTTTCCTCTTCATGTGGTCAATCATATATTGATGTGACAAATTACATGTCACATCCAAATGTTTAGCCTTTCACCGTGGGCCCCATTCAAACACTTCATCTGCATAGACCAATAAATGCAAGCCAAGTGGACATCTACAAACACTTTGAGCAAAGTGGGCCCGACTATCAGAGGTCGTAGATTGGCCAAAAATTAGAAGTAAGAACAACTTTCACTTTTCTAGTAGATGTGATAGGTCGTTAAGAGGCATTTAACTGCGGGGTCCCACCTATAACATGAAGAGGTCGATAAGAGGTGAAAAATCTTTCACCGAAACACCAAGTCATGCCAAAATAAATAGCATCAGTAAGACTTCAAAGGGCCTCTTGAGCATAAAATAAGTTTTTTCGAAAGGCAAAGTCACACCGAAATACACCATGTTGGCCAAACTAGAATGAAGTCATCCTGAAATAGGAAGGATGTCAACATAACATACAAGGGCTGATGAAAGGTAAAATTTGTTATGCCGAAAAGAAATGTCTCACCAAAAACTATAGAGCCAAGGGTTTTTTGACATTTTTTAATTCAATTCCTCTACAACCTGCAACAACTTGACCTAGTTGACATCAATAATAACAATTGCCAACAAAGGCCACTCAAAAAAACCTATCAAACCTGCAACATCCCAAAACCCAACTCAATAATGGGAAGAAACACCCAAAAATTGACAATGAGGGGTTTAAAGGAGGGGAGAAGACTTACCCTTTTTCCTGCTACAAACAATATTCCAAGAAATACTACCATCATGAACATCCAAAGAAAAATCAAGCGGGGAGGACCCCGCAGAGTTTATGTCACCAACAATAGTAGGCTATTGCTGCAAAACAACATCAAGAGTAGAACAAGATGCAGAGTAGGAGAAATATATGTGGGAGCCTCAAGGGTGGAGGATGCAACAACAATAGTAACAAGAGGGTCAGCAGAGGCTTCATTAGCAGTAAGGGGAACTTCATCGTGGGGGGAGACATCCTCTATTGGCAATTGACACTCATCCGGTTTAGTTGTGTTGTCATTGATGGCAACACACACCATTTTGGGTTGGTCACTTAACCGGTATTCATTTTTTTCCAACCGACACGGGTAGACAAGGGAAACTAGCAAACTAGGAACTGGCATATGAGGCCAACATGGGAGATTGATCCGGCAGGTCTACACGACAATGATCAAAGGCATCGGTCTTGAAGTTTAATGAATTTATTTTTGCTTAGGCCGACATGTAAATAAATTGTAATATCATTGTAAGCTGACATAAGGCATTTATGTTTGTGTTTAGGAAGGGTATTTAAGTTAGTCCAATTAGGTTATTTTGAAAATATAGACAAGGTAATGAATTATAGTGATGTGATATTGTGCGAGCAATCTTGATCGATAGAATGCGAATGTAATATTTTGTAGTCGGTCTTGGATATTGGTTTAGAGGTTTGGGAAGCAAAGCAATATACCAGTAAGGAAGGACACAATGTAAACCGGTACAGACTATGCTTTAACCGGAACTCATCCAGCATAGCAGATGCACTTTCAGAGTTCAAAATTTTGTTTGTAACTCCATATTTAGTGTTTGTAGTCAATGAGGCTCCTTTTGGGATGAGTAGTGTGCTCTAGGTTGTTGGTCTTCCTGTATGTGCAGGCCCCTATTGTAATATTTATTCATTTGGCCAATGGGTAGATATTGTGGGTCACCAATCCCACCGTGGTTTTTCCTCTTTAAGGTTTTCCGCGTATGAATCTTTGTGTTATGGTGTATGCTCTTGTGGTTGCTTCATTTCTATTCGTTGTTGTATTCTTTTATGGCTATTGGTTACTGAATTGCATTGTTAATAAGGTTAAAATTTATTATACCGACAGAACACTGATTCACCCCCCCCCCCCTCTCAATGTTCTTGGATTCCAAAAATTGGTATCAGAGCCTGGTTCCTTGGAGTAAGTCTAACAGCTTGAGGAAGATCCTAAATTCGGAATCCATGAAGATGAGTCTACGAAAACAACTTGAAGTAGCACTTGAAGACTATGAAGCTGAAAGGATGAAGAGCTTGAAGTGGCAAGATGAATTGAACTCTGCAAAGGAATTCATTCTTGCCCTGCAGGAGAGGTTGACATCTGTTCAAGCTAAAAGGAAGGAACTTTTACAAAATCCAAATGATGAAGAAAAGGATTAAGGAACAATATCGGAAGTTGTGTCAGAAGAATGGTGTCATGAAGAATTAAATGTAAGCCATGATTATGAGGATGTACAAGGAGATTGTAGACCGAAAGAAGAATGAAGAAAATCTTGGCAGATCTCTGAAAGATAGATCTTAGGAATGCATTAGGTTGGTGCATGAGAATGATGTGTTGAGAACTGAGTTGGTGCAATCACAAAATAATGAGCAAGAGTTGGAAAGAATGATGTAAAACCTAAGAAGTGATCTAGATGCTGCAAATGAATACAAAGAAAAGTTCAGGGTCAGTTCTGCAAGGCTTGATGAATTATTGAAGGATCAAAGAGACATTGGAGACACTAGAGGTCTTGGATTTGAGCATGGAGAAAGCTCAGGTACTGCAAATCAAAAGAATCCACCAGACAACTGAAATAAAAAATCACCGGTAAGGCAACCCAATGTACATAAATTTAATGGTAGATGCTTTGTTTGTAATAAGTTTGGTCATAGAGCAAGTCAATGCAGAAATAGAGCAAATCAAAATAATAATGTTGTTCCCAGACAATGTTCAAAATGTAATAAGTATGGTCATAGGATATAAGATTGTAGAATGAATGTCAGATGTCATGCATGTGGAAAGTTTGGACATGTGGCTAATCAATGTAGGTCAAAGAATGGTCAAGGACTCAACAAGGCAATTCAAAAGAACAATGTTACTTGCTATACATGTAACAAAATAGGACATATTGCCAAATATTGCAGAAGCAAGAACAATCCGGTAGGAAATAATGAGAAAGGAAAACAAAGGTTGAAGATATCTGGAACAGCCATGAGAGGAAATGGGTTAGGAAATCTGAAGATAAACCAGCAGAGACAATCGATTTGGTTACTCAATCGGCAGATCAGAATGTTCCTGCACCAACAAGAAACTTATCTAGTAACTAAGGCATTAGCCTTAGGGGGAGGCAAATTAATGATGAATCTTGCATTACCCCTGGTAGCGGTCTGGAAGCTTGTTTTAGATCTTGGAGAAGACAATATAGAGATTCACCGGTGCTGAGATAATGGATTTTGAATCCGGTATCATATGCCGACATACATTAATGACAATGAGAAATTAGTGTTTTTGCAGAGTAAAAGGGAAATGTTGGTTCATTTTCGATCACATTGCATTCAGAGAAAAACAGAGCGAGTTCAAGGAGATTCAAGGCGATCAAAATCATTTCAAGCGAATTCCAGTGCATTCACACCAGATTTTCAAAATCTTTCACCGGCGAACGTTGTGAGGTATTTTATTAGTTTTTTGAGCTATCTTTTGTTTGCAATGGCTTCTGGATCATCTTCTGCTCTGGAAAGTGTGGCTACCACTATTGTTGTTGACATCAAGGACCATCCATGTGCTCTTTTCAAGCAATGCCCTCATATTGCGAAGGTCAATGATTCAGTTGGCACATTTTCTAGGGTTCCTGAAGGAGTTTTGTAAGTTGAGGATGTTTGTGCATACATTCACTGCACTTTGAAGGATTTGGGTTCTATTGAAATCAAGAACATGTATATTGGCACCTTCCTGAACCAGGATGGGTCGATGAAACCAGAATTTCAAATTCTAAAGGATTAGGGTTTTATCGACAATTTTTAGATGCCGAGATTTGAAGATGAATTGATCTGGTATGCAATGAGTCAAATCCATGATGAATTCATATGGCTAGAACAACCCCACAAGATCACCAAGGAGGCTATTCACGCGATCACCGGTTTACCCCAAACTGGTCCAACCCCTTAAAGGAAGAAGATATCTAGCAATGAGGTGGAGAAGTTAACTAGTGCAACATCTGACAACCGGTCAATGAGAATTAGCACTATCAGAGACAAAGCAGTTCAATTTGCAAGCATGATCATCGGTTACAAGGTAACCCAATCAAATCGGTTGAACTATGTTTCCAGTTCATGCATTTTTTGTGCTCACAAAATGATTAAGAAGAATGAAAAGCTAGATCTATGTCAATGGATGTGTGATATAAACTTAGGGAAGATTAAGGGTGAGAAAAGTGTATTTTCTAGCATTGCAACCTTGTTGTTTGTTTAATGCTTTTCTTTCTAAATGAGTTACTCAGAACATGTAAGACCCAATGGGCATTTGATATACCAGTAGAAAAACAAATCAAAGATGCTATAAGGAATATGGAACAGGATAGGGACTCCATTATTTGGGGTTGTTTCAAATCATCCCAGAAGGTAATGAAGAAGAGAGAAAGAGTTCCAAAGCATATAGTTGACAAATATTCAACTGAAATTTGTTTTATGGTAAAGAAGGATGAAACACTGATGGAGGCAGTGCAACCAAGGAAGATCTGGATAACAAAGATGGGCTATGAGGTAGATGTTGAGATCTTGGACTTGTATGCCAAGACTCTTATTGATGCCCCAGTTGATGAAGCAGAGAAAGCCTTTGGGACTGCAAAGCAAAAAGAAACTGAAGTTGAAATTTGATTCAACAAAAAGAAAAGGGAAGGAAAGATCAAGAAGGTTGGGGAAATTGAACTGAAGATGTCCTCTGAGATAAAGCAAATTATTGGACTAGCTGAAGGATCTTCTCCGATAGCAGTTCAGGCCTACCGACAACAACAACCGGCAAGGGTGTAGTAAAGAGGAAGAAACCAGAGACTTATATTGCCCATGTTACATCCGGTTCTGTTACTGATGTTGTGCCCTCACAGATTCCCAAAAATTTCATCAGGATACTAAGGGAGAAGGTTGAGGAAGTAAAGAAGCAGAGAGTCAAGCTTACCCCTCCAGCAACACCTAATAAAATTTTGAAGGAAAGGAAGCTCATAGAGAAGAGGAAACCAATTAATGAGTCTACTTCTACTCCTGACAAGAAGAAGAAATCAGATGTAGATATAGCTCTTGAATCCGGTAAGCGTATTGAAGTCATTCCTCCTCTTTCAATTGCTGAGTTGATTGGTCAAATCACTAAAGATGGAATTTTGAGTAATATCCAACATTATTATGTACATATGGATGACAAGGAGCAAATGGAAATAGAGGAATAAATTTTTTTGTATTTAGACATATATAAGAAAGCACTTTTAGAGATTGAAAAATAAATACCAGTAGATTTGTATAGTAAACTAGATGCTAGAAGGTTATTTGTGATTGAAGAGGATAGACACATAAAGGTACATGAATTGTTAACTGTTTGTGGTGCTATAACTGATGAAGAGATGCAACAGTGTTTAGAGTTTGCAAATAAATTAATTTTCCAAAGAAAACACTGACATGTGAGTCTTATGGTAGGTAGAGTAAATGAGATAGTTAAGGATACTCATGAGGCTTGGGTAAAATAATTTGTAGATAAACCAGGATTCTTTACATCACCAGAAGTCCCTCAAAAGTCGAACACTCCAGACATCCCGGTAGATGATAAGGGGAAAGATATATATGGAATGGATACATCAATTTTGGAGCAGAAAATATCAGAGGGTATTCCTCAGGTATAACCACTTGTACCTAATATAGAAACATCGATAGATAGCATTGAAACTATACAGGATAAGCAGGATACACCGGAACAGGACATTCTGAATATAGAGGTTATTGATGTGGATACAGAAAATAAGCAGGTTGAGGATATTGAACCTCCGACACCAAATGTACATACTGAAGAGGTTAAGGTTGAAAAGGTTACTGCACCAAGTGGCAAAGCCACTGGTGCAAGTCAAGAGGTTGAATCCTCCGGGAAGATTTTGGGCAGTCGTTCATTGTTGGCACTTGACTCATCCGGTCAAGTTAATTTTGCACAGAAGAATATTGAGAAGCTGAGCAGTTTTGAATTGATGTATGTTGCAACTTACAAGTTAAGGAAGGAATTGGACTGAAGATAAGCAGGTTATTGAGCAGGCCATTTCGGTTTTGCAGCAACTTGCACCAGAATATAAGGTAGATCAAATTGGAAGCCCATACAAAAAATTGAAAGGTTTGAAAAAGCATATTTCCAAAGAGTTTAAAACTCTTCAATAGGTATCAAACCGATAGTTGATTAAGTGGTATAATGCAGTCGAAAGGTGACTTGTGACAACATGATTTCATCTGATAAGGCTAAGCTGATAGATGAGATAACAAAGATTGATGTGGCTCTAAATGAGTGTAGCAATATATATAGGTCATGTACTAACACTTGAAAACTAACAGCAGACCTTGAGGTGAAATTGAAGGTGGCAAAGGCTCGGTTAAAACATTTGGCTAATAGTTTTGATGGTATTCAGACACTGACTAGTACCATTGATGGTTAGATTTTGATAATAGAGTCTGATATTTCTACATTAGAGAAGGACATGGATAGGCTAATCCAGTGTGAAAGGGAATTAAGAGGTTTGGTGAGTCCCCGGTTGAACACTCATTTACTTCACAAGAGGGAAAGCATAGAGTTAATGAATAAACCTACTCTGACAGACCTATCAGAAGAAGAGCTTCATGCATATATTCTTAATGGTTTTGTATCCATTTTGAGCACATTGAAGACAAGTTGGGATGCACACTTAGGATTTTTTAAGAATGTTTACACAGATATTTTCAAGTTCATCTAGGTTTGGTAATCATAGTTTTGCTCTCATTCTTTCATTCATTTGCCCCAGCTTTGTCATTGATGTCAAAGGGGGAGAGGTTGATGTGAAAAATGATTGGGACATAAGAAGTAATGTATAGCTCAGGGGGAGCAATTTTTGAGAACAGTTTTTGATTTTTTGGCAGGGAACCAGAACAACACTTCAGCGATCCATTTTTCACATGAGTGTTGCCATCAATGCCAAAGTGGAAGATTGTTGGCAATTGACACTCATATGATTTAGCTGTATTGTCATTGATGGAAACACACACCATTTTAGGTTGGTCACTTAACCGGTACTCATCAGTATTCATTGTTTTCCAACCGGCACTGACAGACAAGGGAAACCGACAAACTAGGAACCAGTATATGAGACCGACATGGGAGATTGATCCGACAGGTCTACACAACAACGATCAAAGGCATCGGTCTTGAAGTTTAATGAATTTATTTTTGCTTAGGCTGACATGTAAATAAATTGTAATATTATTGTAAGCCAACATAAGGCATTTATGTTTGTGTTTGGGAAGGGTATTTAAGTCAATCCAGTTAGGTTATTTTGAAGATATAGACAAGGTAATGAATTATAGTGATGTGATATTGTGCGAGCAATCTTGATCGACAGTATGTGAATGTAATATTCTGTAGTTGGTCTTGTATATTGGTTTAGAGGTTTGGAAAGCGAAGCAAGATACCGATAAGGAAGGACACAGTGTAAACTTGTACAGATTGTTCTTTAACCGAAACTCATCCAGCATAGCAGATGCACTTTTAGAGTTCAGAATTTTGTTTGTAACTCCATATTTAGTGTTTGTAGTCAGTGAGGCTCCTTTTATGATGAGCAGTGTTCTCTAGGTTTTTGGCCTTCCTGCATGTGCAAGCCCCTATTGTAATATTTATTCATTTGGCCAATGGATAGATATTGTGGGTCACCAATCCCACCGTGGTTTTTCCTCTTTGAGGTTTTCCACATATAAATCTCTATGTTATGGTGTATGCTCTTGTGGTTGCTTCATTTCTATTTGTTGCTGTATTCTTTTATCGTTACCGGTTACTAAATTGCATTTTTAATAAGGTTAAAATTGATTATACCGGCAGAACACTAATTCACCCTCCCCCCTGCCCCTCTCAGTGTTCTTGGATTCCAGCATCCTCCTCCTAAGAGGAGTCGTTTATCCATGAAAAGTTACTTTATTGGACAACTTAAATAATTAATTAAATACATTCCCTTACCTTTCACTAAGTGGTCACCTTTGACTACTACACATAAGGGGACATTACAAGGGCTTGATCATTCTTTAGTGTTTCATAATTTGACAGTATTTCCAAAAGAAAAACTAGTGAAACAAAAAAGCTACATAAAATGCATCACTAAATAACACTATTGGTTAAAGTTGAGCTTTAATATTTATTAGATGTGGGATTCATTAGACCAATTAATTATCCAGAGTGGGCATTCAATCTTATCCCTATCACCAAACCAAATGAGGGCATTCATATCTACATAGACTTTAGAATTCTAAATAAATATTTTCATAAGGATGACTTTCCACTATTGAATATAAACATGATTGTCGACTTAATGGATGAACAAAAAATTCTCTCCTTAATGGATTTATTTTTTTGGATACAATCAAATAGTTATAGCACCAAATAATCAACATAAAACAACTTTCAAATGCCCTTGGTGAGCCTACTTTTGGAATGTCATACCTTTTGCTCTAAAAAATGCTAGTGCCACATAGCAGCAATTAATAGCTACTATCTTTCATGGCCCATTTTATACTATTGTGGAATACTATGTTGATGATCTATTTGGAAAATCACTCACAAGAGAGAATCATCTAGAGGTACTTGAGCAAATAATTGATGGATTGGAAAAATATATTATGAGATTGAATAAAATAAAAGTGTCTTTAGTGTCACTTCAAGAAAATTATTGGGATACATTGTCTCTGATAGAGGCATTGAGGTTGATCCTACCAAGGTAAAACCTATAATCAACATGTCTCCACCAACTAATCTCAAATAGTTGTGTAGTCTTCAAGGGAAAAACTTCAAGAAATAATGTGTTTCATTACTTAGTTAGAAAATAAGTCTCATGCATTCACACATCTCTTACATAAGAATCTTATGTTCAAATGGGAAAAATGTTCCAACAAGCATTTCAATAGTTGAACGACTATCTTGCCTCATTACTAGTATTCATGCCATGTGTTCTAGGTAAACACTTGATGTAGACACTTAAAAATAATTACTTTTAATTATTTTTAATTCCTCACATAATTAATTAATTAATTATGTTGATTCAAATTCTCCTCAATATTAATTAAATATAATTAATATTGTCACTATAGTATGTGACTGATTTATTTAATAAATCAATCCCTTTCTTTATTCTTCTAAAAAATTAAATCCTCACAAATCTTCCTCTTGGCTAATTAATTTCAATTAATTAGTTAACCTACATGATTCCTACAAATCATCTTCTTAATTCATCATTAATCTAATAAATTCTTCTAGAAACTCCCTAAACCCACTTAACATTATTCTTCAAATTTTTAATTCCCTCCACTCATTCTCTCTCCTAGTCAAATCCTCCTACAAATCCTATCCCACCTAATTCTTCCTCTAATCCCCTCCTAATGAGTTGCTAGTGGCTAATCTGTTGGCATATGGACACTCCAATGAGACATTGTGTGTGATTGAAGGTTTTGTCATTGATGGCAACCTTGCAATCCTATGGCATCGGCAAAGCATTACTCAGGCAACCTTGCAATCCTATGGCACCGGCAAAGCATTACTCAGGCAACCTTGCAATCCTATGGCACCAGCAAAGCATTACTCAAGCAACCTTGCAATCCTATGGCACCGGCAAGACATTATACCGACAAAGCATTAATCAAACAAAACAGTGCATCGACATCAACAAAATCAATCTACACCGGCACAGAAGATGTACACCGGCACAGAAGGAAATATGTATACCGGCACAGAAGATGTACACCAGCACAGAAGGAAATATGTATACCAGCACAGAGGCTGACAAGATTTTTGATATGTAATATTTTGTTTATCATTGTAAGCCGACTTGGCAAATTGTAAAATGACTCTTGTATATAAAAGAGATCATTGTAGGCATTTGTGGGATATGGATAGAAAACAATAAATAAATTATAAGGCAGACCTAATGTGCGAATTGTAGGTCAAGGGTATATGTAAAGAACAGAGCAAGAATCGGTACTGAATCTGGCATTGAAGATGCTATTGTAAAGCAGTACAAAATATTGGATTTGTGTAAATCCTCATTGTAAGTCAGTGTGACTTCTTATTGAGTAGTGAGCTCTAGGCAGTTGGCCTTCCTGCATGTGCAGGCCCCTATTGTAAGTAATATTCTCTTATTGGCCAGTAAGTGAATATTGTGGGTCACAAATCCCACCAAGGTTTTTCCCACACTGGGTTTCCTCGTTAAACATCTTGTGTTATGGTGTTCTTTTCATGTGGATGCTTTTGATTCTGTTATTTGCATTAATTCTTGCATACCGGTATACTGTTACTTTATACTCTACATATTCAGTTTTAAGAAAATTTCATTACCGGTCAGATACTGATTCACCCCCCCCTCTCAGTATCTGTGGGAACCCTAACAATTGGTATCAGAGCTTGGTCCTCTATTTTCAGAAGCCTAACAGCTTGAGGAAGATCTTGACACCGGTAAAGATGGAAAATCTGATGAAGCAACTTGAAGGAGCTCTTACTGACTATGATGCAAAGAAGTTGAAAAATATCAAATTAGAATATGATTTAAAAGCAGCTCAAGACATTATTCAGGCACTTCAAGAAAATATTACTGTTACAAGAAACAAGAGAAAAGAACTTTGTGAAAAATTGCAAAATGAAAATGATGAAAAGGAATCACTAAATGATACGATAAGCAAATTGAAACAAGAGATCATGACAACAAAAAATGAAATGCAGGATATGACTATGAGATTCTGTAAAGAGATTGAGGACAGAAAGAAGAATGAAGAAGAATTGACCAGAAGACTAAGTGATGCAGCAAATGAGAACACAAGACTTAGCTATGAAAATGACATGTTGAAGACAGATTTGATGCATACTCAAAATGACTCGAATGAACTAATGAGACAAAAAGAGATCTTGGAAAGGGAATTGGAAACTGCAAATCAACACAAAGAAAATTCAAGAAAAGCTCAGAAGAACTTGATACCTTATTGAAGAATCAAAAACCCAAAGGTGACACTTTTGGAGTTGGATTTGAAGTTGGAGAAAGCTCCAGTACTGCAAATACCCAGGATCAAAGCAAACCGGTAAGACCCTCTAATACTTACAAATTCAATGGAAAATGTTTTAACTGTAATAAATATGGTCATAGGGCAAATGAATGTAGATCTAGGAATTATCAGAACATCAATCCTCCCACCGGTCAATGCACCAAATGCAACAAAATTGGTCATAACTCTGAAAATTGCAGAATGAATGTAAGATGTTATGTTTGTGGAAGATTTGGTCATTTATCAAATAAATGCAGAACATAAACTGGCATAGGTTATGGGAAATCTATTCAGAAAAATAATGTAACTTGTTATGCATGTAACAAGATTGGTCATATTGCTAAATTCTGTAGAAGTAAAGGTACACCGGTAGATAACAAAAGTACTAGCTTGAAAGGTAAAGAAAAGGTTGAAGAGGTTAAGCAAGAATTTTCAAAGCAATGGATTAGAAAAGGTGATCTAAATATTGGGGTTACTCCTCCACTAGTAGAACCAACAAATGCTTCACTGGCAGGACAATATGATGCTCCACTGGCAGGACAGAGCAATTCTCCACCGGCAGGATGTTCTTCATCAAATTGAAGAAAATTATCTTGATGGCTTGGCAATTTAATGACACATGCTATTATTCCCTCGGTTAGAGAAAAGAAGTTGAAAATCCTTCATTACCGGCAAATAAAGTTGAGTTAATACATTGCCGACAAACAATTAATGTGGTAGGTAGCAAAAAAGACTTTATAAAATAAGGTTTTTGGCTCCATTTCATTTCACCGTGAATTCAAACTTTCAGAGAGCGCGAAGATTTCCGAGCTAAGGTATTCCAAGCAAAGAGGCAAAGCACTTCTGAAATCAATCCATCCAAAGGCAGAAAAAGGTATTTATCATCATGGCATCCTCCTCTGCACTTGAATTCATAGAAAACCCTACAGTAGTCGAGGTTATAAAATGACCTATGCCCTTGTTTCAGCTAGTTCCCGAGGTAGCTAAGAAAGATGACAACACAGGTGCTTTTTCCCAAATTCCAAAGGGTGTTGTTTATGCAGAAGACCCTAGAATGTATATTCATTGCAACATAGAGGAATTAGGTGATGAAGAAATCAAAAACATGTATAAATCTGTTATATGTGACAATGCCAAAAATGTGAAACCTGAACATAAAATTGTTGAAACCCTAGGATTCACTGAAATCCTCTGCATTCCTGAATTTTCCAAGGAAGTGGTTAGGATAGTTCTTAGCAGGGTACATGGCTCATTCTTTTGGCTTGAATCAGTGCATAAAATTACAAAGGTAGCTGTGAAATTAGTAACAGGGTTACCTTCCACCGGTACCGGACCCGACAAAACCAAGAAGGTCTCCAATGACCTAGTAATGAAATTAACTGGTGCAACATCCGACAAAAGATCATTGAGGGTTAATGATGTGACCGATACAAATGTGAGATTCATTAGCATGATTCTAGGTTACAAAGCAACTCATGCAAATAGGCTTAACTCTGTTTCCAATTTATGCGTAAAAAGTGCTTATGACATGGTTAAGGACAATGTAAAAATTGATATCTGTGAATGGTTAAAAGATGAGTTAATTGACAATTTGGAAAAAATCAAGAAGGATAAGAAAGGAACCTTTAGATTTGGAAATTTGCTTGTATGCTTAATGTTACATATAACCAAATAGGCTCCCGGTATAGGCTATAAGGATTTTGGATTCGACATACCGGTAGGAAAACAATTGTCTGACTTATTCAACAACATGGGTGAAAACAGAGAAAAGAATATCAATGAGTATTTTCAAGCACTAAAGGTCAGAATGAATAAAAGAATCAGACTATCACAAGAATTTGTCAACAAATACAAGGATGATATATGCTTTGTAATAAAAAAGGATGAGATCTGGATGGAAGCAGTCATCCCAAGAACAATCTGGGTTACATAGATGGGGTATGAAACAGATGACCACATAGTGGAAACTTATGCCAAAGCACTTCTGGAAGCCCCCAATGAACCAAAGGAAGAAGTATTTGGTAGTGCTGAGACCATCGAAAGTCAAATTCAATCTAAAAAGAGAGTAAAGAAAGTTGAGGCATCTGTGAGGAAAGGAACCAGGCAAGCAAAAGCCATAAAAGATGATGTATTAAAGAAAACCGGCATAACAGAAGAAGAGTTGGCAGCCCAACAGCCTGAAACTCATCTATCACCGGTAGATACCTCCTCAGAAGGAGATATTCCAGCAACTTTCAAAAGAGTTGTTAGGAAAAGAGACCCCTCACCGGTATCCACTCCTTCACCTAGAAGGACAAGATAGAAGCAACAAGCTGTGAGGTCTCCAGTCAAGAAAGCCACACCTAAGAAAAAGCTGACCCCCAAAAAGAAGAAGAAGACAAACACTGACTTGGCCCCTTTTGACATATTACTGAATGAGATCATAGAGGAAGGTAAATTGAAAAACATTGGGAAAATCTATGACACCCTATCAGATGATGAGAAAGGACAAGTTGAGGAAAGTGTTATATTACACATGGACATGTATAAAAAGTTTTTGATGCAAGTCCTAAATGAAATTCCTGATGAATTATATAAAAGAATTTAGGCCAAAAGGCAAGGAATAGTTGAGTTGGATAAGAAAATTAAAATAGAAAAATTACTTGCAGTATACCCGGTCAACTCACCTAAGGAAATTGATGATTTGATAGCTCAGGCCAACCGAACAGTTTTTTTCATTGCACACCGACAAATATCACTAATGGCAGGTAGAGTTACTGAAGTTTCAAATGAAATAGAAGATGGTTGGGATACATTCTTGGTTGAAAAAGAAAAACAAGAAGAATATAGGAATCCCAAGCCCATTCTGGTATATCAAGAGGACAAAGGGAAAGGTAAAGTTGGTGGACCACCAAGTATCAAGATTAGAGACAACTTACCCCCACCTCCTTTAAATACTCCACCGATAAAAACAACAACTGCAGAAGATCAACCGACAGCTGAGAGCATGGACACAGAGGATAATAATCCTAATCTTGAAGTCCTATATACTGTGAATGTTGATACTCAAAAAATCAACATAGTGGTAGATAAGGATACCACAGATAAATCTGATAACAAAGAGCAACCGGCAACAGGAAACAAAGAGCAACCAACAATAGGAAACAAAGAGCAACCGGCAGTAGATTCAGAGAAAAAGATAGAATCTGGAACACAAACAGAGCAACCAACAGAGCTAAAGGCTCCAGAACAGATGCCACCAGTAAGAAATGATGCAGGAAAAATTGTGCTTAAAGAAATGGAGACACAAACAGACCTACCAGAGGTCAATACCAACATGGTCACTTCCACCGGCACTCAGTTTATTGGGTCACCATCAAATGTAACAGAGGTATTGCTCGAATCTATCAAGAAAATAACTGATTATAGCTCACAAGCCTATAAAGCGATAGATGATTCAATTCCAGTTTTGAAATCAATAGCTCCCAATTGTAATATAGCCAACAAAGATTCTTTAGGCCAGTTGGATACACTTTGTAAATATATTTCTGGAAATTTTGAGCAAACAAAGGTAGAAACTGTAAAGGAAAGTGTAGAAAAAGAGAAACAGAAATTCTTTGAGGAAGGAATAAAGAAGTGTAACAAGGAATTTGACACACTTCTACCGGAACTGTGCAATTTATTGAAAGAGTACAAAACTCTGTACAAAGACACCTGTAAGATAAACTTTTTGACCATGGATGTAGACAAAAAGATGAGCAAGGTACAGGAAGAGATCAATAAACTTGCTAATAATTTTGTTAACTCACCCGATACATTATCAGTTTTTGAGGAAAAGATAACAAATTTTGAGGAAGAATTGCTCAAATTAGAAAGAGAAAAAGAGAAAATAATAAACAAGGCAAAATTTTTGAGATCTAAACTAAGTCCAAGATTGGACTATTTAGCATCTCTGCGTAAGGAAATCTCAGAGGCACTAACACAGGGTAGCAAAACACCGGCAGAGCACTTGCAGCATCTCACCGGTACAGTATACAAAACTGAGATAGCAATAAAGGAGAGCAAGAAGTTTATGGATGGCATAAACTTAATTTTGGGAGATATTCTTTAGATAATAACTACCCAACTACAAGGTTGAGGTTATGAATTGGTACAACTACAAAATCTACTAACCTTTGTCATTGATGCCAAAGGGGGAGTAGTAGATGAGAAAATTCAAAACACAGGGATCACATGCTCAGGGGGAGCTCTCACATTTTTGGTAACATTTTTTGGTCTACACATTTTTGGATATCTTTTTGAAATTTCTCATGAGTGTTGCCATCAATGCCAAAGGGGGAGATTGTTGGCATATGGACACTCCAATGAGACATTGTGTGTGATTGAAGGTTTTGTCATTGATGGCAACCTTGCAATCCTATGGCACCGGCAAAGCATTACTCAGGCAACCTTGCAATCCTATGGCACCGACAAAGAATTACTCAGGCAACCTTGCAATCCTATGGTACCGGCAAAGCATTACTCAGGCAACCTTGCAATCCTATGGCACCGGCAAGACATTATACCGACAAAGCATTACTCAAACAAAAGAGTGCTCCGGCATCAACAAAATCAATCTACACCGGCACAGAAGATGTACACCAGCACATAAGGAAATATGTATACCGGCACAGAGGCCGACATGATTTTTTATATTTAATATTTTGTTTATCATTGTAAGCCGACTTGGCAAATTGTAAAATGACTCTTGTATATAAAAGAGATCATTGTAGGCATTTGTGGGATATGGATAGAAAGCAATAAATAAATTATAAGGCAGACCTAATGTGCGAATTGTAGGTCAAGGGTATATGTAAAGAACAAAGCAAGAACCGGTACTAAATCTGGCATTGAAGATGCTATTGTAAAGCAGTACAGAATATTGGATTTGTGTAAATCCTCATTGTAAGTTAGTGTGACTTCTTATTGAGCAGTGAGCTCTAGGCAGTTGGCCTTCCTGCATGTGCACGCCCCTATTGTAAGTAATATTCTCTTATTGGCCAGTAAGTGAATATTGTGGGTCACAAATCCCACCGAGGTTTTTCCCACACCGGGTTTCCTCGTTAAACATCTTGTGTTATGGTGTTCTTTTCATATGGATGCTTTTGATTCTGTTATTTGCATTAATTTTTGCATACCGATATACTGTTACTTTATATTCTACATATTCAGTTTTAAGAAAATTTCATTACCGGTCAGATACTGATTCACCCACCCCTCTCAGTATCTGTGAGAACCCTAACATAATCATCATGATTAGCCACAAAGTCAACCCCTTGTCCCTTCCATCCAACCACAGCTTTTAATGCTCTTTTCCTAGGTGAATGTGAGATTTTCAAAATCTCACAATCCTCTAGGCATCTCCTCTCCCAAGGAATTTTTAATTCCTTCTTATTCCTCCAATCCCCATGATTATCCCTTTTTGGAGAATTTTAAATTTCTCCTCCCCATTCTTCAAGGAATGTCACATCCCTTGCTCCTCTCAAGGCACATTGGGAAGTCTTCCCAATGCACCTTGCTCTTCTCAAGATACTTTGGGAAGTCTTCCCAATGTACCTTGAGGAGTGTGGAGACAAGAAATGCCTTTAAGGCATATCTCTTGGTCTCCACACCCTCTCTTGGGCCTTGTGGGAGCTCACAAGCAATCCTAGCCCTTCATCTTGAATCCATCCTAGCCATCCATTTTTCCTCTCCTCTTCCTATAAATGGAGGATTTCATCCCTTCATTCATCATCTCCAAGTTCAGTAATCTTATGCTGCCCTTTTGAGCCTAGGAAATCATCCTAGCAACCTTATCATGTCCAAATCATATCCCATCCACACTTAACCAATTTATCCATATCATCCTCCTAAAATCCATTTCATATTTTGCACAACATTGGAGAGTCATCCACATCAAACAAGCAAGAGGAGCACATCAAGTGGAGCATCATCAAGGGGCGCCTTCACTTCATCAAGCTCCATCCGAAGGAGAAGATATTGGTTTGTGAGGTATATACATTTGCCCTTGTTTTGAGCATTTCAAATTATGTCTTTGAATTCTATGTGATTATATGTTTGATTTGCATATTTTCTATCTAATCCACCTCACAAGTTTTTTCCCCTCTTCATTTTGGCACGCCCGGTAGGACCCACGTCCCTAAAAACTAATATTTTTTGTGAGTTTTTGTGAGTCGTGAGATGCAGGTTCTGGAACAGTGCGAGAGACTGCAAATCAACGCGAGCACCTCGTGTTTAGCACGATAGAAAACTTGTTTTGGCATGAGCGCAGGCGCATCAGCGCGAGCGCACACACATCGACGCGACCGCATCCTAACATTTAATTTTTTTAATTTTTTTTCCGCTTCTAAAAATTTTAAAAATTCAATCTCTGTCTATTTCATTTCCGCGTGCACAGGCATTTCAGCACGAGCGCAAGCGTTTTAGCGCGTCCGATTCAAACCAGCATGACTATTTTTTCCAAAATTCCCGCTCTGTTATTTGGAATTGAATTTTAAAATTTTACTCGCTAACTCCTATCGATCTCTATTTTTTAGTTTCAACGCGAGCGTTTCTGACCAGCACAACATACAGGTATAAAATCCCTTCCTATTTTGTGTGTCTGTCAATTTGTTTACTAGTTTTATTTGGTTCAGCACGTACGCAGGTGTTTCGGCGCGGGTGACTGCACTTCAGTGCGTGCGGTGTATGTGCAGTATAGTTAGGACTAATTTCTATCCTTTTAGTTTTGCAGTTTAATCCGACCGTCCAAGACTCAGAAAATTAGAAAAAACTACTAATCTCACTGGTTTGCAGGTTGCCTAAGCAGATTCAACCAAACATTGTGCATTTATTTAAATTAGGCACCTAGATATTAATTAAAATGGAATGAACCTTTGTCTTGCGCTTCTTTTTAAGAAAAGCGTAAAGGTAGGAGAGTATGCTCTCGTCTAGCTAGATGATTAGAAATCTAGACCCTCCAACCTTTTCTTGTTTGATTGTGTGTTTTCCTCTAGTGGGCATGCCCTCCCAATGCCCTCCCAACTTGCTCTTTGAGAAGGTAAGAGGGGAATGACCCAACTGAGTACACTCGGACCTGGGGTTCCCAACTCACTATAATAAATAGGCCATTGACTATGAAAGGGTTAATGGTTGGGGCTATATGAGAGTTCACTCTCACATTGGGTGCTTAGTAGGATCCAAGAGATCTCAATCACGCTTGCGTGACTACTAAGTTCTTGGTGCTTCATTGGGCTATAGGCCTCAATTACGCTTGCACAACTTTGAAGGGTAGCTCCTCACGGGAAGACTTACTAAACACATTGTTCATAGTGGCTAAAAACCTTCTAGTCATTGGTGCAGGAGGTTGGACCTTCGAAGCCGCCTATATTTTTATGGCCCTTAGTAGAGACACAAAGTTCGCCATGAGGAGTTTTCATGGGAATTGATGCTTGGCTACCCCGAGAAGTGAGTGTCGTGGAGGGGAGCCAGTGGGGTCAAGCATCTAAGTGTCCGCTCTGGGTAAGCATAGCTAGGAAACCGATTGGGATCCAATGACTATTGTCCTTGCTAGCCTTAAGAATGTTGTAAATGAGCATGCATGTCTTTGAGTTAACATGCATTTGATCATTGTGTTTGCTTTGTTTGGTACGTACTTGCCAAGAGTAGACTAAAAACACGTCATTATCCCCAAACACTTTGCAAAACACTTGTCAAGACATAAACAATTGTCCAAGTCATTACCCACACAAAGTCCAAAATTGCGTCAAAGCTCCGTCCGTCCCATGTTTTATAAGCCTAAGAGAGAAGCTAAGAGTCCATCCTCTCCATCAACTTTCAAGTTTGTCCTTTTGAAACACCAACTATCATCCAAATCAGGGTGGTCGTGTCCCTTCATATAACTTGCCATTTGAATCGATCCTCCATTGAGTCCTGTCCATGCCAAGAACAACCTATTCATCAATTTTCTTCTAAGCCATTGCTATCATACCTCCTCTATCAATCATCCTCAAATTTCCTAAGGACTTAGCACATCAAATCAATCTCCCACCGTTATCAAATCAATTATCAAAATCCAAATCCAATCATCCTCTAATCCAATTTAGCCTCACGTTAAAGTTACATGCCTTGTGAAATTTCATTTAGACCTCATCATTAATCAATTGGTTCTCGTGCTTGAAGGAGAATCCTCTCCAAGAGAGGCTTTTTAATCATCAATCCAAGGTCTAAATTCTACCCAACTTGGTCATCACCTTGCTTGTGGTTGCATCCACCACGTAAAATCCTCCTCCAAGGACTAAGGTGTCAAATCCTAATCAAATCCGGGCTCTAATCCAAGAACCCCACCCATCAACAAAATCCCTTGTCATAAAAGACAAAATCCAAAATTCCACAAATATCTTTCTAAGTCCTTCATCACAAATTTCCTCCTCCAAACTTTTCTAAGGTTATTCATGTATGGTCACAACTCGATCCCAAAAGAGAAAGATGGCTGGACAACAATATGGCATGCCGGACATTAGTTTCCTATATGAAGATCCCACGCAAGATCCTACACAAAGTGGGCAACCTAGCAATCAAGATCAAAGCCAAAATCCTAGCATGGTTAGCCAAGATGAGCTCTCTCTGGAAGTGCAAACTTTCCTAGAGGATTCTTATAACCAAGATATGATGGAAAAGTTTATTCAACACAATCCTACTGCACTTTTGAAAACTCTCCTTGAAAATGGAGCTCAACTTCCACCTGAATTTAATAGATCCACCCTCGCCCAACAACCACAAGGAGACCTCGCTCCCACACAAAGTGCTGCACCTATTATTCAAAATCAATCAATTGCATCCCCATCAATCATCCAAGCTCAATCAATGACACCTCCCACCGTGGTCTCCATCCCACCTTCTTCCTCATTACCATCTATACCACTATGACATCCGATCTCATCTATTCTCCAACACACTTCTATACCACCTCCTTCCGTTCAACCACATATTTCTATTCCACAAACTTCCCTTCCTACCAACAACATCGCAAGTTTTATCCAAGTCGTACTCAATCGCATCACAACAGTTTGCGGACCGCAACCAGCTATCACACAAATCCCTGCTACATCGGTCCACACATCCCACGTTCCTGTCTCCTCATCATATCAATATATTGGTGGTGGTGCACCTTCTTTGGCTCATCCGATTCTTGGGGCAAATACAATTCATCATTATCAAAGTCCACAATGAGACCTCATCAAGGAAATTCAAGACATGAAAAATATCATCAAGGACATGAAAGAAAGGCCTAATAAAAGGAAAACTTACTCATTCGAAGAGTTTTTCCCTTGTCCTTACGACCCGTCTATACCAGTTGTACCCTACCCCCCAGGATTTGAGATCCCCAAATTCACCAAGTATGAAGGCAAAGGAGACCCCCACGACCATGTTCAAGAATTCCACATCTTATGCCAAGAAGTCTCCTATAGTGACCTTTATCTTCGCAGACTCTTTCCCAAGAGTCTCACGGGAGACGCCTTGGCATGGTTCTCATCTCTACCACGAGGCTCCATTGTCTCCTTTCCAGACTTGGCAGAAAAATTTGTGGCCCACTATGCTTACAACATGGTTAATGATGTTTCTATGATGGACCTATGCAATACAAAACAAAGGCCCGGAGAAACCTTCGCCAATTTCCTACAAAGATGGTGACATCTTATCAATAAATTCTAGTGGGACATGCCAGAACAACATCAAATTGAGTTATTTCAAAAGAACTTGGTGCCTGAACATTCGAGACCCTTAATATCCCAATGTATCAAATCCTTCCAAAAATTGATCGATAAGGGCCTTGCCCTCGAACGTGTCTTGTTGGAGGAAGGAACCTTGAAACATTACCAGAAGTCGACACAAAGTTCTTCCTCTTATCATAACGACAAGCCAAAATTCTGGTCTACAAACAAAAACGTGGTCAATGATGGTGTAACTGATGCAAAGCGGGTCCAAACCGTGGCCACTCCCCCAAAATCCACCACCAATAATCATCAATTCAATAATCAAAACAATCAAAATCAATCCCAAAAACCTCACAACAATGTCTCAATCCAGGGACGAGCACCCCAATCGAATAACAGGACTCCAAGAGACTTCACTCCTCTGGCTGAGCCTATTGAAATGGTGTTTCAAAAACTTGTCCAAGCAGGTGCAGTGGTTTTTCTAATCACTCGCTCGTTTGACCCCAATCAACCTAAACCAAGATGGTATAATGAAAATGAGTATTGTGAATACCATTATATCAAGGGGCATGATACACGAAAGTGCATGAAGCTAAAAATCTACATACAAGATCTCATTGATAAGGGTGAGATTGAAGTAGCAAATGCAAAATCTGGTAATAACAATGACAAACTAAAAATGTACCAGGAACCCTTCCCGAAGCATGATAAAGGAAAAGGCTCATCATCTAACGCAATTGGTTATGACTACACTAATCACATAACCAACTTTGATTTTTTAGTAGGTCGCATTGAACCTCCATACAATCATGTCAATGTCATAACCATCCAAGGAGTTAATCCTCCTTCTTCCCAAAGCAGACCAAATCCTACTAGGATTGTCATTCAAGGCGCCATGCCTTCCACCTCCCATTTCTAGAATGACTGTAATGTAAATACACGCTGAGGTAAAGTCACCATCCAAGGAGTCCCTCCCCCACCAAATCCCCCACCCATGTCTTCCACTCGCCGATATGACCTCCTTGACCAACTTGGGAAGACCCCTGCACAAATCTCCATTTTGGAACTTCTTAAGACTTCCCCGGTCCATAAAGAAATTTTGGAACAAGCCCTTCTTGAATCACACATTCTTGATAACATCAACGCCACCCAATTCCAAGCCCTCATTGGAAACCTTGCTGCCCAGCAGCACCTTGTATTTACCTCCAAAGATGCTCCTGCAGATGAAGACCATAACAAACCTTTGCACATCGAAGCTCTTATCCACAAGCATAAGGTCAAATGTATCTTGATAGATGGTGGATCCAGGCTTAATCTGTGTATAAACAAATTAATAAAACAATTGGGACTTTCTAAGGATCTGGTAGACACATCAAGAAGGATCACAATAAAGGCATATGATGATGCGAAAAGAGTTTCAAAGGGCATGATCACCTTGCCTCTTCAAGTGGGCCCTATTACAATTGAAACTCCTTGCCAAGTACTAGATCTTGATCTCCCCTATAACATTCTCCTCGGGCGGCCATGGATTCATTCCTTGCAGGCCGTACCCTCCACCTATCACTAATGCATCAAATTCCCCTATAATGGAAGAGAGATCACTATCAAAGGTGATCCCCAACCTTTTCAATATTGCAAACTATTAGAGGGGAAGCATCTGTATCATTGTCCACTAAATAGACCCTCGCCAACGCCTCCATCTGACACATCAAATGTTGCCTCCACTTCATCCCAACCCAATCAAATCAAGATCTTGGACAATGGCTCTGGAGAATACAAATTGGAGGACGTCTTATTAATAGGCAACCTCCCTCTCTCTCCTAAGTCATTTGGCAAACCAAAAGAGCTCAAAAAGGACCCAAAACCAGTCATGCAATGTCAAAATACCATCTTCTAGAAATGGGGCCCACTTAATGAGGAGAGCCTTGAAGCATATGTCTCTTCCTAGTTGTACTGGGAAGAGGATGATGATCCGGCAAAAGTATCCAAAAAAATGTACCCAAAAGCATCTGCCATAGTTCAAAAAATGGGTTACAAAGGACACGGTCTAGGACCAGAGGAGAAAGAAAGAAAAAGCACCTATAAATCCTATCTCCTACAAATACAACAGAGGCTTAGGGTACACCCCAGTGCCTAAGATTATTATCGTCGGTGCCCCTTCTAGTCCTTCTTTGGATATCAAAAGCACTGACGAAGAGGAATTCCACAAAATGCCTTATGAATACGAGAAAGATATCTTCTCTGACATTTACATCAATACCATCACCCCCGTAACCCCTCCTACTTCACACGAGCTACATCTTGTCCATCCTAAACTCATTGACTAGGGCCAACGAGACAAACCCACTTTAGATATCCGCACCGATGATAATGCTCTCATTGCTCTCCTGACGGTGCAAAATCTGGAAGATTGTAACAGGATCGAGGGTATCCAACTACATGAAAAGGGATACTTTGGTAATCAGGACAATGCCCTTAGCCACAAAAAAGATAATAAAAGGAAAAGACATGATTCCCTAGGTGAAAACCTCCCTGAGGCACCTTTGGATGAACAAAAAATAAAAACAAAGGGCGTATCCGAAAGTGAAAACCTGGAAGAGGCACTTGACGATGAGGAACTTGACCTCCCTACCATTGGTTACATTCCACAAGACAACTCGAATTTGCTGATAGAAGAAACATACATCATCAACATGGGCATCGAAGTCATCCCACAAAATGTTCTCATTGCTAAGTCTCTCACAGAAAAAGAGAAACAAGATTTCATCAACTTCCTTATAGAGGTAAAAATCAATTTTGCATGGTCCTATGCCGATATGCCAGGGTTGGATCCTGCCTTGGTGGTTCACAATCTTGCTGTTCGCCCAGATGTAAAACTTGTAAAACAAAAATTGCGCAAAATGCACCCACATATTGCACTCCTGGTCAAGGCGAAACTCCAAAAGATGTTAGATGCAGAATTCATCAAACCTATCGATTACGTTGAATGGGTTTCCAACATTGTACCTATTGGCAAACCAGCTAGGGGCATCTGCATCTGGATAGATTTCCAAGATCTAAATAGAGCTTGTCCTAAAGATGATTTCCCGCTCCCCAATATAGATATGATTGTGGACCTTACAACAGGACATGAGATGCTGTCACTTATGGATGGATTTTCCAGATACAACCAAATCAGGATTGCAGATGAGGATCAGCATAAAACCGCATTTACAACACCATGGGGTACTTTCTGTTACCGGGTCATGTCTTTTGGCCTTAAAAATGTTGGAGCTACATATCAACGTGCAATGACAACAATTTTTCATGACCTTTTGCACAAAATTATGGAGGACTATGTTGATGATCTGCTAGGCAAATCCAAAACAAGACAAGAACACATCCCCATTCTAAAACAGATCTTCGAAAGATAGGAAAAATACAAACTGCGCCTAAATCCCAAAGAGTGTGTTTGGTGTCACATCGGGAAAACTACTAGGATTCATTGTTTCCCGTAGAGGTATCGAGGTTGATCCCGCAAAGGTAAAAGATATTATGGAAATGCCTCCACCAAAGACTCTTAGACAACTGCGCAGTCTCCAGGGGAAACTCCAATTTGTTAGACGCTTTATTTCACAACTAGCAGATAAATGCCACCCATTCACATATCTCCTGCACAAGGACACGAAATTCAAATGGGATTGCTTATGCCAAAAGGCCTTTGAGAAACTGAAAAAATATCTAGCATCACCTCCAGTGTTGATGCCTCCTACTCTTGGAAAACCCCTTATTTTGTATATATGTGCTACTACAGTGGCATTGGGGGTATTACTGGCACAAACAGATGATCAAGGAAAGGAACATGCCATTTACTACATCAGTCAAACATTGGTAGGATATGAACTCAATTATACCCTCATTGAAAGAGCATGCTTAGCATTGGTGTTCAGCACGTAGAAACTCTGACACTATATGCTAAACAACAAAACAAAACTAATTGCAAAAATAGATCCACTTAAATATCTCCTATCAAAAGCGGCTCTCACTAGCAGAACCACTAAATGGGTCATGCTCTTAAGTGAGTTCGACATTGAATATGTGGACAGAAAAGCAATCAAGGGACAAGTCATCGCAGATCAGTTGGTTGAAGCTCCACTTCCAGAGGACCATCCTCTCCTCACCGAATTACCAGATGAGTTCATTATGGCTGTTACCACATCCTCCACATGGCAGTTGTACTTTGATGGCTCCTGCACCCAAAATGGATCATAGGCAGGAGTATTATTGGTCACACCTCAAGGAGATGGCATCCCCAAATCATACAAGATAGCCTTTACATGTACCAACAACATAGCAGAATACGAGGCCCTTATCACAGGTTTACGCTTGGATATCCACTATAAAATAAAGGAGTTACAAGTCTATGGTGATTCCCAGCTCGTCATAAAACAAGTCAATGATGAGTACTAGACAAAAGATGATAAACTCCTTCCCTACTATACCATGGTTGAAGATCTTAAATAACATTTCACGACAATCAATTTTGATTAAATCCCACAAACTAACAATAGGGCTACAGATGCAATGGCCACCATTGGCTCCCTCCTTCAAATGCCAGCACATAGTCAGAAGTGTGAGTTTTTGGTTGAGCAACTGTTTATACCAGCATATGACCTACCAGAGTCTGAAATGGTGTGTGTTCTCGTTGGTCTCGAGTCCCCTTGGTACCAAGAAACCTTCGCTTTCCTCAAAGACAATACCATTCCCCCACATCTAACTAAAACACAACAACAAACCTTCATCCACCGATGTGCTCGTTACACCATTCTTGGAGATACCCAATTCAAAAGGCATTTCGATGGTTCCCTCCTAAGGTGTTTAGATAAACAAGAGGCAGAATGGGAATTACACGAAGTACACAAGGGTATCTATGGGGCACACTCAAGTGGACTCACATTGGCTAAAAAACTTTTGAGAACATGATACTATTGGCCTAAAATGGAAGTAGATGCATATAACTATGTGAAGAAATGCATCCCTTGCCAGCAACATGGCGACAAGATTCATGCACCGTCACAAGAACTGCAGCCATTTATTACACCATGGCCCTTCTCACAGTGGGGGCTTGATCTCATTGGAAAAATCCACCCTCCATCTTCCAACGGACATAAATTCATTATCACCGCCATTGAGTATTTCACCAAGTGGGTAGAGGCTATCCCTCTCACTTTTACCACTAGTAAACAGATATCCAAATTCATCCTAAACTATTTGATCTGCCGATATGGCATTCCCAAAGTCATTATCACAGATAATGGGAGACAATTTACAAACCAGGATGTCAAAGAACTCTGCCAAAAATTCAACATTCAACATCACTTTTCCACCCCATATTACCCCCAAGGCAATGGCCAAGCTGAGGCTTCTAATAAAACCCTAATCAAGATCCTCAAAAAGACAGTCAATGAAGCTGGTCGTAATTGGCACCTCCAACTCCATCCTGCTCTGTGGGCCTATCGCACCTCCATTCATACCCCCATAGGCACCACTCCTTATTCCCTGATCTTTGGCTCTGAAGCCATCCTTCCCCTTGAGATCGAGATCCCCTCTTTAAGGGTATCGCTGCAAAATATCTTACCAGATGAGGAATACAAAATTGCCCACTTACAAGAGCTAGAATTGTTAGATGAAAGGCGCCTTAAGGCCTTGAATCATCTTCGGGTATATCAAAAGTGTCCGTGCATGACTTTTCATAAAAAAGTCAGAACCCGAGAATTCCAAATTGGTGATCTTGTCCTCATGGAGAATCAGAAAAATCTACAAGAAAGAGAAAAGAAAGGCAAGTTCGAGCCTAATTGGCTTGGACCATATGTAATCACAACAAAATATGGATTAGGAGCTTATCAGTTGGCTACTCCTGAAGGTGATCCTTTGGATGATCCAATGAATATCATGCACCTCAAAAAATTTTATGCCTAGTCCTCAGGAAGTCCTAAATTGTCAAAAAAATTAAAAAATTAAAAAATTAAAAAATTAAAAAAAAATTAAAAAATCAAGAAAAATACAAAAAAAAAAGAAGAAAAAAAGAAGAGAAAATCAGAAAAATAAAACAATCCGTCCACCAGTGAAAACCACTTTGTGGCGTTATGGACAAGTACCTTGGTGAAAACCTCCATGCAGGCACCAAGGTAAATAACCGGATCCACTGTCTATTCGATTGACACTGCAAATCCCCCCCTATCCAGTCCTCCCAGTCACAACATTCCTTCTCTTCTACCTCCTAATAAAACACGTGTATGATGATGAGTCTTCAACTGAATCATGAACAAGGAATGTCCCATTAAATTGAGCTTCTATGCTTGTATGTAAGCTTCAAGAAGTCTTGAGAAACAATCCCAAGTCCGCAGGACACTTTCCAAAGCCATAAAAAAATCACTTGCCTAAATCCACAAGTTGACTTTGCCCTAGGGATGATTCATTCCCTCACCTGGCAACCTAATCCCCCATCCTAGTCCTACTCTTGGCAAGAGGTATCATTTGGTCATGGAAGAATTGACTGGTTAGATTTTGTTGGATCTTTTCATTTAGAATTGCATCTTTTGCCCTAAGACTGCAACTATCTACGATTGCCTGGGTTTACCATATCCAGGTATGTTACAATAGGCGCATACTGGAGGCATATTTTCATAGCAGGGCATGTTTTCGATCTCTCTTGTATAAATCGACGATCTGGTACTAGTGTTTATCAACACTTACCTTCTCATGTACAAGAGGTATCGGTGTGTTTGAGGGTTTCCTTGCACGAACCCACAACCTTGTATTAGTGTTTCTTAACACTTGCATTGTTGTGTGCGAGAAATTCCCATTTGGCTAAAGAGTCAGTCCACGCCTTGGGTTTCTCATGGTACCTTGATTTCTATAATCAGTGGTGCAAGTCACTCAGGGCAATATCAAACTAGGTTGGCTCTCCAAATTTGTTGTGCACAAAATCTCACCATCACTCCATCAAATCCTAAACTTAATAATCCCATGAAGTTTTCAATTTCCCCCACTTCCCATCTATTCCATATTCTTCTATCTAAGATCATTGTGTTATTATTGGCATGTTCCCTCTTTTTGTTAAATTATTCACATCAGGTAGAGTGCATTTCTTAGACAGTCATATTTTCCACAAAACATTTACCATATAAGATTGCATCACATAAATAAAAGATACACTCATCCATATAGCATTACATTTAGACTGCATCATAAACCATTCACACATGTGTATTTATACATAAAGCATAAAAATCACCCATCCTACATCCAAAAACTATGTCAGCAACACATCATAAACATACATATATAAGCATCCACTCTGCATCACAAAATAGGTCACCATAGCACATCCATGATTGCATCTATATATGACATCATAAGAAAAACAAAATAATCCATCACAATAAATGCTACACATCATCTGCCACCAATCAAATCATGTATATATATAAAGAGGTAAATGTGTCTGTCATGATACAATGATCACCCCGAAGGGTCATAATAATACACAAGCAATACAAGGAGCTAGCTCACCCCTCCTGTCTCACCACCCCCCTCTATTGTACCACCCCCTCTGCTATACCTCCCCCTCTTGATCCTCCTGCACCCCCTGTTGGTGGCCGAAAACCCACGGATCCCCCTGTCTGTTGGCTCTGAGTCGGCCACTGACTATGGGTCCTGTGAGACTGCACACTCTCAGTATACGAGGCTGCTCACTATCCTGCATGCACCACTCCATGATATAACCCCTTGTAATACTGTGCCTCTCGGGCTGATCTATTTGCTCTCTCTCGCTGCTATAGACTGTCAGAAAATATCTGTGCCAATCTCGCAAGAACCAATGCCTGTCGGGCTGCATCCCTCTCAACCCGCAACCATGTTGCATCTGCCTCTGCCCTCTGCACTCTAGCCCGTAATCCCTCTAAATCAGCATCCCACCGCCGAATGACATCTTGTAGCCCTACTATAGCTGTACCTATCCGGGCCTCCTCCAACATCCTCTCTGCCTCCCCCCCTCCGCCCTCAAGGCATCCACCTCTATCCTGGCAGTATGCAGACTCTCTATCAGATCAGATATCTCCTGTGTCAGTGGCCCCACCTCTGCCTCCAAGCTCTCCCCCAAAGCCCTCTCTACCTATAGCTAATCCTCAACGGAATGAAGCCTCGCTCTATAGCCATCCCGCTCCTGCTGTAATTGGTCAAAATCAGCCTATGACGATCCTCCCCTCTCCCCTGCCTGTGTCTCAGGAATATCCATGGGCACAACCTCTCCCTCTCTAACTGCAGCCTCCTCTCTCTCGCCAACTGCGGCCTCTGTACCCTCTCCCACTGGGGAATCCTCTCCATCCCCTCCCTCCTCATTTGGAACCCTCCGCCACACAACTCAGACTCTCCTCTTCCCTTTGCCCGCATCGCGCCCTGCCCGAACTATAACTCTCTCCTGGGCCATCATCCTCCCCACCCACCTGCCTGCCTACATAATGCAACCCCAGCGCATCTAGAACCTCCAACTCATTGCGGCCTAGCTCATGGTAGAGACTCATCATGGGAGGCCAATGCTCCCTCGAAGACAACGGTCCCCTCTCCACCTGCATCAATTAAACCAAAACATTATTTTCATGCCCAAAAATTCTTTCCTCACCTCCCGAACCACCCATACCCGTTCTCCCATGCCAAAAATTCTAAATAAAAAGTGCATCCCCAACTTCCCAAGCGCACGTGCTGATTTACCTAGCGCTCATGCCAAAACTATGACGCACTCGTCATTTTGCAGACGCTCATGCCAACAGACCCCCCCCCTTTTTCCTCTGTTTTCCCCTTCAAAACCCGTCAATGCGAGTGCCCGTGTAATGCCTTGGGTGCCTGAGCTGAAATGCGACCGCCCGCGTCAAAGTGTGAGCACTCGCGTTGAAACGTGAGCACCTACATCGATTCCCCCATAGCCCTCCCAAATTCCCCTACCCTGACCAGCTCCTGGTGAGCGCCCATGCTAATCGTGAGCGCTCGTGCTGTTCTAGGGGCGCGCGCTGAAACAACAATCAGCGGGAGCACCTCGCCTACTCTTTATCCCTATTTCTAGCCCTACAGTCTACCTAAAATCACAAATTTCAAAAGACAAATAGACCTACTCACTGGTGGTCCATAGCTCCTCGGTTGGTCGAATCGTCGGATCCTCTCCGCGCGATAATCATGAACTGGAATGTGATCCATCTCTCCTTCTCTCCTTCTTCACTCCAAGTGGCTCCAAGGCTTGTGTGTGACAATGACCCCTCATTGGGTCCATTGTGGCTTATATGGGCCCCTGTGAGGTCCCATTCTCCTCCGTGGTCTCGCATCTCCTATTCTTCTTTCCAAATCCTTCATGACTACTTCATATTTCTTCCTCATTTATCCCTTCCACCCTGATTCTTCTTCCTCTTTTTTTCAAGAATTTTTAGTCCTTTTCCGAAAAAATTCTCGAGGGTGCATACACCTCCCATACTTTACGCCGGGGCATCCTTTTCTCCTTCTATCTTCTACACACCGACAAAATGTAGACACTTAAAAATAATTATTTTAGTTATTTTTAATTCCTCGCATAATTAATTTTGATTCTGATCATGTCTTATACAGGATGAATCCTTCCTGAAACTAGACGTTGTGATCAATCATGTCTTATACAGGATGAATCCTTCCTAAAACCAGACGCTCTGATCATGTCTTATATAGGATGAATCCTTCCTGAAACCAGATGTTGTGATTGATCATGTCTTATACAGGATGAATCCTTCCTGAAACCAGACGTTGTGATTGATCATGTCTTATACAGGATGAATCCTTCCTGAAACCAGACGCTCTGATCATGTCTTATACAGGATTAATCCTTCTTGAAACTAGACGTTGTGATCAATCATGTCTTATACAGGATGAATCCTTCCTAAAACTAGACGCTCTGATCATTTCTTATATAGGATGTATCCTTCCTGAAACCAGACGTTGTGATCAATCATGTCTTATACAAGATGAATCCTTCCTGAAACCAGACGCTTTGATCATGTCTTATACAGGATGAATCCTTCCTGAAACCAGACATTGTGATCAATCATGTCTTATACAGGATGTATCCTTCTTGAAACCAGACGCTCTGATCATGTCTTATATAGGATGAATCCTTCTTGAAACCAAACGTTGTGATCAATTATGTCTTATATAGGATGAATCCTTCCTGAAACCAGACACTTTGATCATCTTTGTCTTATACAGGATGAATCCTTCCTGAAACCAGACTAAATCTAGATCTTATCAATCAAATCGAACAAGATTTTTCAATCTTACCTACCTAAGCCATCAAGCAAATCGAAGAACTTGCATTTTCATCAAACTACAATTGCAGAAATCAAACCAAATCTATCAAGATATCAATCTCGTAAAACTCCAAAAATCAATTATCTCAATTGATTTCCCGAGGGGGCATCATCATACTAGAATTTAGTAATCAAGAGCTGGGGCATCCTATCAAATCAATAACATCATCAAAGAAACGAGGTTATTCTTTGAATCAACGAATCGTCACACCTCGCTTCAAAGAGGGGCAAAATGTAGACACTTAAAAATAATTACTTTTAATTATTTTTAATTCCTCACATAATTAATTAATTAATTATGTTAATTCAAATTCTCCTCAATATTAATTAAATATAATTAATATTGTCACTATAGTATGCAACTGATTTATTTAATAAATCAATCCCTTTCTTTATTCCTCTAAAAAATTAAATCCTCAAAAATCTTCCTCTTGGCTAATTAATTTCAATTAATTAGTTAACCTACATGATTCCTACAAATCATCTTCTTAATTCATCATTAACCTAATAAAGTCTTCTAGAAACTCCCTAAACCCACTTAACATTATTCTTCAAATTTTTAATTCCCTCCACTCATTCTCTCTCCTAGTCAAATCCTCCTACAAATCCTATCCCACCTAATTCTTCCTCTAATCCCCTCCTAATGAGTTGCCAGTGGCTAATCATCATGATTAGCCACAAAGTCAACCCCTTGTCCCTTCCATCCAACCACTAGCTTTTAATGCTCTTTTCCTAGGTGAATGTGAGATTTTCAAAATCTCACAATCCTCTAGGCATCTCCTCTCCCAAGGAATTTTTAATTCCTTCTTATTCCTCCAATCCCCATGATTATCCTTTTTTGGAGAATTTTAAATTCTTCCTCCCCATTCTTCAAGGAATGTCACATCCCTTGCTCCTCTCAAGGCACATTGGGAAGTCTTCCCAATGCACCTTGCTCTTCTCAAGATACCTTGGAAATTCTTCCCAATGTACCTTGAGGAGTGTGGAGACAAGAAATTCCTTTAAGGCATATCTCTTGGTCTCCACACCCTCTCTTGGGCCTTGTGGGAGCTCACAAGCAATCCTAGCCCTTCATCTTGAATCCATCCTAGCCATCCATTTTTCCTCTCCTCTTCTTATAAATAGAGGATTTCATCCCTTCATTCATCATCTCCAAGTTCAATAATCTTATGCTGCTCTTTTGAGCCTAGGAAATCATCTTAGCAACCTTATCATGTCCAAATCATATCTCATCCACACTTAACCATTTTATCCATATCATCCTCCTAAAATCCATTTCATATTGTGCACAACATTGGAGAGCCATCCACATCAAACAAGCAAGAGGAGCACATCAAGTGGAGCATCATCAAGGGGCGCCTTCATTTCATCAAGCTCCATTCGAAGGAGAAGGTATTGGTTTGTGAGGTATATGCATTTGCCCTTGTTTTGAGCATTTCAAATTATGTCTTTGGATTCCATGTGATTATATGTTTGATTTGCATATTTGCTATCTAATCCACCTCACAAGTCTTTTCCCCTCTTCACCTGCTACCATACATTTTTTCCACTACAACTACATTAGGAGCACTCCTTGCACAACATGATAATATTAGAAAATAGATCTTTCATCTACTATATCAATCACACCTTGGTAGGTTATGAGCTTAACTACACTCCAATTGAATGTGCATGCTTGTTTATTATCTTTTCTTCACAAAAGTTGTGATAATACATGCTCAACCATGAAATAAAGTTCATCTGAAAGGTTGAACCACTCAAAAACCTACAATCTAAGGCAACACTCATGGGAAGACTGTGGGAAGACTAGCAAAAAAAGTCATGATATTGAGTAAATTTGACATTGAATATGCAAATTTAAAAGATTTCAATGGAATAGTAACTATTAATCAACTAGTAGATGCACCTATAGATGCAAATAATCCTTTCATATCAAACTTTCCTATGAAACAATTTCCATTGTAGTTTTAACTTAAGCATGAATATTGTACTTCGAAGGTTCGTACACTCAACATAGTTAAGGGGATAGAATCTCATTTGGCACCTCATAGGGATATTGTATCCCAAAAGCATATTGGCTTGCATTACCTTTCACAAACAATATAGTTGAGCATGAAGCATTCATCATGGGACTTAAAATGTCAATATAATGGAACATCAAGAAACTTTAAATTTTTGGAGACTCCTAGCTTGTCATAAAATAAAAGAATGATGATTACCATACTAGCGATGATAAATTGTATCCCTATAAAAAAATGGTTAAGAGATGTAAAACATACTTCACATAGATATCTTATGAAAAAATACCCAAATTACATAACAAAGTTGTTAATTCCATGGCTACTATTGTATCTCTCTTAGATACAACACTCAACATTGTGAGTTCTTCGTGGAATAACTCTTAATTCCATATTTTGATATCCCAAAATACAAACTCATGTGCAAAATTGTTGGTCCTAACTCTCCTTGGTATCACAATGTTTACAGCTACCTTCACAAAAATATCCTTCTTCCTGACTTATCAGATACTCAAAATAAAACATTCATTCAAGGCACATCCTTTTTTGTTATCTATTACAATACAGTATACCAAAGTGGTCTCTATGGTACCCTCCTTAGATTCCTTAACTCAAGAGAAGACCAAAATACCTTACATGAGTTACACAAAGCTATTTGTGGGTCATATTGTAAGCACCTACCCTTTCTAAGAAGCTATTGTGAATATGTTACTACAAGCCAACTTTGGAACAATATGCATATCAGTTTGCTAAGAAGCATTGATAGTGTTAGTGATATGAAGATCGTATTGACATACCATCACATGAACTATAACTAGCAACTACTCAGCAATTTTTGTAGTGAGGACTAGACCTCATGGGAAAAATCCATCCCCTCTCATCCAATGGTCATAAATTAATTATCACTATTGAGATTCTTGTATCCACTGATGATTCAAGCTAGTCTGGTCAACTTTTATAACTCATAGATAAAGCATCCTATACTAAGAAAACTAGAATGGAACATAATATACATTTAATCTCCCGAGGACATATACTTGAAATGAGTCAAAACCATTTGTGCACTATGAACCTACCTAAGTTGCTATTTCATAGGTAACAATTTGACAAAAGGAAAGATTAAATGTAAAGTAAAAAACAATATTTAGAGTTAAACTAGGTTAGAACAATAACAAATAAAGATATAAAATAGTTAAACAGTAACACTATGTTATGCTCATTAAATAAATATTGTTTCTACATAATTGTGAATTACATAATCAAAATTTTATGCTACAAGCTTGATGGGCTTAAACATAAACAATAGAATCAAGACAAATAACTAATGTGTAGAAATGAAATGAAGAGTAGTCTTACCTCAAGTCAGCCCTACCTTGGGGTAATACACTCTCAAGCTAACAGTTGTACATGAAATAACTAAATATGGATATATTTATTCATGAACATTCTCCATACATTTAAAATAATATAAATTTTGCTACACAATGATAATCCTGCACTAAGAGAGTTTTTAACCACAAATCTGGTCTTTCTTGGAATATATAGACTAAATTTAACTAACTAATTACTCTTATCTTTCACTCATTCCACAGATTGAGGAAGAGGATTATTAACTACTTAAGAAAATCTAAACAACCTTAAAGTCTTAATAGCACTATCTAACAAACCACTTTGAAATATAAATGTCCATAATGCAATGACATAACATAATCTTAAATGATAGTCATTCAAGGTGAATATCTATGTGTTGAGGAAGTCATCAGGTAATAGGAATCCTACTAATAGTTATTGGATAAACATATCAACATTGAATTGTTCAAACTATGTTATTCCCCGTCGGTGTAGGAACTACACAGGTTGTTTCTTTGTCTACAAGAACTACTTTAGGAAATCTATTTTGCATGTTGCATAACAAGTTAGTACACGAGGATATTCCACATAATTTTAATTATATAAATCCATTGCATTTTCACACATAATTAATCATTTGTATATCATCATATCATTCATTAAACAAACATACCATAATGATTAAAATAGTCTTAGTGGTAGAAAATATCATTATAGGGTAAAGGTTTGTAGCATATGAAACATAAAATTATGATTAAAAAATCATAAAATAGACTCATCACCCCCCAACTTATATCTCTACTTGTTCCCAAGTAGAACAATTATATTGGTTCTTCATCTAGGTGAGTTCCTAGAAATCTAATTGTGGTGTCATTCCAAGGTGTTTGTTGAATGGATTCTAGTATATGTCATTTTCTCATTCAATCATCTGCCATCTAGGGTCTTTTGTCTTTATGGTGTACTCTTTAGTCCCCCTATAATCTAGTATTGGACACCATAACAAAGGTGGATGAAACATGAGTGACAGCCAAGTGAGCTCATAGTCTCTTACCAATTTTATGTACCTCCCGACTCTTTTGATAGCTACATGATAGTTGTATAAGGATTTTGGCTCCTTTATTTTTATTTGATCCCTTAATGCTTGGCATCTCTCTACGAGGAGTCCCAACTCCTCTACAATAGTGGTTAGATATAATTTTCCAAATATAACACGATTATCCCATCTTTCTTTTAGTACTCTTTGTTAAGCCTCTAGCATGCTCATGAGAATTACTCGATTGTTCAATATGCTATCAAATTTTTTAGATGTAGGCCTCAAGGGAAACACAAATGAATTCTCCATTTCCCTATTATTGGCAAGAAACACCTCATAGTGTAGATAAGTGTATGGGAGTTGTCATTAATGGCAACCCAACTCAGATATTTCATCTGGTTTGCACAAATTCATCCTACCAAAAGTATGAAATCCAATTTTGCTTAAGTTTGGAAGGTGGAACACAGTATATGACAGTATGGGAGTATTTTTGGTAGAAATTCACTTTGGTTGCATATTTTTCTTTGTGGTGATTCCAGTAGTTGGTTGGATGTATGGAGTAGCTTATTCCAAAATCTTAGCCTCAGGTGTTGTCTGTCATGCAAGATTGAAGATATGGTATTCGACATTTCAGGAAGAACAGTGCTATTTGGCCGACTAGTGATGTAACGTGTTACGCAAAATTATTGGAATGATATCTGTAGTACCCCTACCCTAATCAGTTTCTAATCTCGGTTTAATCTTGGTTAGTTTATCTTAATATAATGTTATAGTCAGATGTTTGATTTAACGCATAGCTGTTGATGTGGTTTTCACACTAGTTGTATGCTAGCTGTTTAGTGTACCTATTTCGTGGTATTAATATCGGGCTAACGCTTTCATTAAATTTTATATATGTATGCATGTATGACTCTTGGTTGCAGGAAATTTCAGGTACAACCCCGCATGAGTGCGAGGTTCGTCTTCACCTGGATTTGCAGGTTTGAGTGTACCTCTTTAATCCTTAGAGTTGGATTAGGTGGTCGTAAGACCATAGTTGACCATAGTCGTGCTCAAGTGAGCATCGTTAGTCGTCGTCGGTAATCCCTTTTTTGTTGAGTTTGCGAGTCGTCTGTTTGGTTGACCTTCTCGGGTTGCGTGCTTGGTGTGCGTGGTTAAATTGATTAATTAGTCCATGGTAATTATTCTGTTTAAATATGTAATTGTGCATTAGAGATTAATGGACTAGAGTAATCGGGATTTCGTTATGCGATTTTCGTTGATATTGGATTGCTCGTTTTAAATTGGGAGTGAGTTCGATTAAATGACTGATTTTGAATATTAAATGCATTTTGTATATGCTGTTGAAAAGAAAGTTTTGTATTTTATCGTGATAGATTTAATTGTATTCTGTTGGCTTCTGAAATTAGAAGGCTAAATTGGATTAAATGAGAAAATCGATTTTTAATTGAAAAGCAAGTCAATTTGTTGTTATAGTTAGAAAATGATTAAATTTTGAGAATTATTTGTAAATAAGAATTTTAATTCCAAAAATGGAATTTTGGTCAACTCTTCCATATAACCCAAAATTTGGGGAAAATTTTGGGGATGGACATTTTTGGAGAATTTTTGGTTGGAAAATAATTTTGGATAAAATTGGGGGTTTTGGGGAGGAAGAAAGTTCTTCTGGATCTGGCAGGATTGGGATCTCCTTCAGCTATTCCAGGAATGCGTATGGAGGTAGGATTTACCTTAACTATTCTTCCTTGTTGTTTTGAAATGGTCTATTGGGTGAAATTGATTGTTGGCAAAATCCAATCTTTTAAAATATTGTTAACAGATGTAAATTTGGAATTTGTGGGTTAAAATTCATGCTTTTAGCTTGTGTTCTTCAAGAAAATTCATGGTTGTATCATGGTGTTAAAATGGATCCTTTTGGCCAATATGGATCTTTGTTGGAATATTGTTTTGGAATCTTTGTTTTTCCTCATTTTACCCTGGGCGTTTGAAAACCATTGGTGCTTGGAGAGATGTATACCCATTGAAAGAATATGATGCCAAACCATGTTTCATTCTTACTAGAATTTATTCTAATCCGAAAATCTTTGAACAAATGTTGATTTGTTGTTTTAGAGAAAAAAAAACAAAACATAGCGCTGTGTAAAATATATCAAAACCGGATTGGGCGTTTTTATTCTGAAACGAACCGTTGGTTGGGGTTTGGAGGGCGAGGAGTGGAGCTCCACCCGCTCCTCCTCCCCTCCCCCGCTCGTTCCCCCCCTTTCTCCCTTCCTCCTCGCACACACCGCAACCAGTAGGGCCGCAACTCGCTGCGACCCCCGCGGCGGCCGCAAGCACTGCGTCTCCGCCGCAGTGGCCGCAGGGAGCGGCGCGTCCCTGCGCGGGAGCCGCTGGGGCTAGGGCACGGCCCGGTTCCCCACGCGGCCGTTTCAATTTAGTTTCGTTTAAATGTTTTTTTATTAGTTTTTTTTTTTTTAAAGTTTTTTTTTAATGTATTTTTTTTATATTCAAAAAAAATATATAATATTTAAATATTATATGATGAAGATTTTAATTAAGTTTTTTTATGATGAGTAAAGTGGCATAAAGGTATATATATGCTGGTGATTATTTAGTTAGAGTATTATGCAAGATTTAATAGTAAATTGTGTAGTTTTGGGTAGATGAAATATTGCTTTATTGGAAAAACCCTTTTTGAGTTAAAACGTACTTTATTCCCATATATATTTTGTTTGAAGATTTTAAGGGTATAAGTCATCTGGAAAGGTTCGAAATGAATATTTAACCATTGGTCGTTAGAAATTTAAACGATATGCTTTTGAAAATGATTATCTTCATTTGGATTCCCTTTTTATATTTATATTCCGGGATCCGTATAGAGCAACTGGGCGTGAAAATATGAAACTGTAGAGGTTGGTTTTGAACCAGTACGTCAATGGTGTTTTATTGGAGATTAATATCTTATTTATTTGATTAATGGTTGTCTGAATTTGATTAATATGAATTTGGTTTAAGAACTCATTATGGCTTTATATGTCTATTCAATGCTTTGAACCTTAGAGAGTTAGAAAACCAAGAACAACCGACTCCTAGATGTGGTAGATAACTGTAATCTAATTTAGATCTTGTAGAAAACTTGATCGACGTTTAATGTTTAGATCAATTCGGAAAGATTGCATCTGTTGAATATTGTCTTTTCTGTTTATTGCCTTTGCGAGTTAATTTCTGTATTCGCTTTTAATTATGAAATGGCAAGTCGTGCTTGTTGTGATAGGACCCTATCGTATGGAATGATTTGGGGTTCCTGTTTCAGTCCTCGATTCCAAGTTGACTGTTGTGTGGTGGTAGTGTTGTATTTGGTCATATCCTCTATGTGTGAGTCGAATGATGATTCGTGGTTGACCTTAGTTGTCAGGTCTCTAGTTAGAGTACCATCAGTAAGTGTTCATCTTTTGAGTCGTGTTTGACCAGATGATTGTTTCTCCCTTCTTGAACTCCGTTCGTCTGACCATGTGTATTCCTTGGTTTTGAGTTCGTCTGAGTTTAGTCTAGTGTCGTATGGGAAAGTGGCTTTCGATTGGGGGCCCCGCCCAAAGTGGCTGCTGGGTAACCCGTCGAAAGTGAGTCTAATAAGTGATAACCTAACAGTAGATTAGAATGTAATCTCTACGTAAGATAAATGTGCCTCACACATGGGACGAGTGCTAGCATAGACTCGACATGCTGTGAGAAGGCCTGAAATGGCAAATCATCATCCTTGTCTTCACGAGAGGATGTGTGGGTCCACATGAGGCTTGGATGGGCCGGAAGCTCGGATTAGGTTGCCAGGGTAACCCAGTGTATGGGGCCGGGACCTATGAAGACTTGCCGTGGTAACCATACCAGGTTGTGTGATGACACTTGTCCCTACGTTCGCTAGTGTGTTGTCGTCTTGTCATGTTAGGAGTACCTTTGTGGGTCGTCCTTTTGTCTCTGCCCTTGTGAGTATCGGCTTCATGTTAGACCTTGGGTGGTGATGACTCAGTTTTATGGATGCTCTCCTGGACCTTTGTATTAGCTTTGAATATGTTCAGCTGGATCCTGTTCTTTTCAGGGATCGTTTATGTATTTATTGACCGGTGCGGTCGTTTGTATATTGTTTATCTTTCGCCTTGATGGCCGGATTGTAATGGTGTAACCTCTTGTATTCCTAACTTTATTATTTATCAGAGGGGTCTTGCAGTTGAGCAGACCCGGAGATGTAGCCCTTTAGGGGTGAACTTCGAGATCATTATGGTGTTGTGTGATGTATTCTCTCATGTTTCCTTTATTCAGCTTTATCATGTATGAATAGCTTATGTTAGAATGGTTAAGTGGATAAATGGAATTAACTTTAAATGTTTATATGCAGTTCTTTCTTGAATGTCATGTTGATCGAATGCATAAGTAGTTTAGATGAGATTTATCGTAGATGCATGTATGTAATTGTCTTTTGAAATGCAATAAGTTGGAATAGGAAAGAATGTAACTTAGAGTAATGGAATATATTCAGTTGTTGTTAAGGAAATTTAGTATGCCTGGAAAGATCTCTTATGTTCATGATGAAATTCTAGTGTGTTAGAATATTAGATGTATGGCTTGTATTTTTATGAAAAGCTTGAATGAAGATTATGAATAGATCTTATGGATGAGTCTTTGCTTGTGATTTATATTCCATCTTTTGAAAGAAATTATCCTGATTAAGAATTATCTCGTTATTAATATAATCAGCTTATTGGATTAATTGTGTGAGTTAAGTGAATTGTGAAATTTAAGTAATCTCATTGGGAAACTCTTTAGGTGTTAGTTGATGTCTTCCGCTATGTAATCTGAATCTTTGTTATCTTGTTGTATCTTATGTGGTGTGACTTTAAAAAAAAAAAAATTATTGCACTCTATTCTTGTGTTATGGCTTAATCCCTTCGGGGTTTCCTGGCGGGGCATTACAATATCAGTGATTGATTTTATGTTTTAGGTTACTTGGTTGACCTGTGGGAAGCACATAGTCAATTTGTTTTGGTCTACATGTGCATTGGGGAATAAATTCAGCCGACACATCTTACACGTTTCATATTTTGTAAGTGTTCTTCAATCCGACTTGTTGGTCAGCTAAATTCATGTTGCGGATATATATAAGAGTTTAGAAAGTTTATTTTATATATCAAAAAGTATGTGAGTGTTGTGTATATCCAATTGTGCGCAGTTCCACATGCGCCACTGAATTATTTTTGCTCCAGATTAAAACAAATTAGCATAACAAAGCAATGAGTCTCAGAGTAGAGCGATAGTTGTACTTTGTGCTTAAACCGAAACTATCCCAAGCATTTGTAGAAGCTAATTTATAGATAAATCTTGTTGTTACCCTTTTGTAATTCCTTTGTAAGGCAGTGAGCCTTATGGGGTTGTAGCCCTTATTGTATTTGAACAATGAGCTCTAGGCAGTGTGCTTGAATGCATGTGCATTCATATGTAAACTTTTCACATACTTCTAACAGAGTATCATCTTACCGTGGTAGGATTACCACCGTGGTTTTTCCCTTGCTCGGGTTTTCCACATGCAAAATCTTTATGTTATGGTGGTAGTTTGTGTGTGTTTTGCCTATGCTTATCTTTCTTGTTCATTTGCATTAAGTGGATTAAAGGACAATTTAATAAGATTAAAAAATTTTGAACACTGATTCACCCCCTCCTCTCAGTGTTCCTTGATTCCAAAAATTGGTATTAGAACCTAGTTCCTTGGAGGAAGCCTAACAGCTTGAGGAAAATTTGGGAAATAAAATCTATGGATTCGGGTAGTCTCAGACATCATGTAGTTGTTGCTCTTGAAGATCTTGATCATGCACAAGCTGAGATCCAATAAGTAAAAGAAAATATCAAAGATGCTGAAGAATACATTGAAACATTGAAAGATCAGTTGAACAAGTCAAGGGATAAGAGGAAGGAACTTGTTGACAAGCTGAAGGAGAAAGAAAGTCAAAGCATTGATGAAGAAGCCTTGAAAGAAAAGACAGAAGAATGTGAGAAAATTGCTAGAGCTAATATAGTTTAGAATAATGAGATGAAAACCATTGTGATGATATTGATAAAGGAGATTGAAGAAAGGAAGAAGAATGAGGAAAATCTTGTTTAGTCACTAAGAGACAAATTTGAAGAATGTTGCAAACTTGAAAATGAGAATGGGTAGTTGATAAGTGATCTACAAGATGCTAGAGATCGTGAGGAAGATCTTGCAAAGTAGATCCTAGTTCTTAAGGTTCATCTTGAAGCTGCAAATGAATACAAAGAGAAGTTTTGAGTCAGCTCAACCAAGCTTGATGTGATTCTTGATAGTTAGAAGAATCCTAATGATACTCAAGGCCTCAGATATGAGAAAGGTGAAAGCTCCAAATTGGCACAACGGAATAACAACTCAAGAAAACCTCCAGTAAGGCAACCTAATGCTCAAAAATTCAATAGTAACTATTTTGTTTGCAATAAAGTTGATCATATGGCTAGTCAATGTAGAAATAGAATGAACAATAATAGTCTATCTTTTACTAGTCAATGTTTCAAATGCAATAAGTATGGTCATAAGGCAAATGTATGCAGAAGTGTGATGAACAATTTTTAGAATAAAAGAAATGTCAGATGTTATGCATGTGGTATGTTTGGACATATTGCTAATCAATGCAGATCAAGGACAAATCAAGGAAATTTCAAACCTAATCAAAGGAACAATGTTGTTTGCTATGCTTGCAACAAATTCGGTCACATTCCTAAGTATTGCAAAAGTAGAAATATGAATAGGAGAGGTCCGGAAGACAAAAACAAGAATTTGAAGCCAGATGAAAAGGGATCAGAGAGTAAATGACGAATACTTGGGTGAAGAAGAGCGATAATGACGTAGGAAGTGGGTTTGCACCTAATTCCGGTACTGGAACCTCATCCAGTAACTAAAATAAGAAATCTAGCCTTAGGGGGAGTTTTTCATGAAAATATTTTAAATCCCGTGTTGGAAATTTGTACCTATTTCCAGCAAGTTGCAGAGATGTGTGTGATGGTCACTGATGCATTTTCAAAATATTTGAGCGAAATTGAAGGTTTGCAGAAGAGAACTCTGTGAATACAAGATGTACGAAAGAGTTAGGGTTAAAGAGAATTTATTATACCTAAAGGTTAGGTATGAGGCTGATAAAAAGAAGCCCAATCTCTCATTTCCCACTTTTCATTTGAAGTGAGAAAGCAACAGAGCATGGCAAAGGTGATTTTTCTGAGATAGAGAAACTTGTCAAAGAGATCTTGAGTCCAATTGAAGATTGAAAAGGTATTTCTTTGAGTTAAAACTTTTTTAGTTTAAAACCTAAATTTTTGATATGGCATCAACTGGTGTTGTGACTCCACTAGTAGTTGAGATAACTGAACGAGCTAGAACAAACTTCAAGAAACATCCCTAAAAATCTGTAGACACCTAAAACTTGCACAACTGATTAAATGAACTAATTAACCTAAAAATTAAATCTACATTTAATTAATATCGTCTTTTCTTCTATTTTGGCCATTAATCAAATTAAAAAATTTATTAATAGTCCCCTTCTTCTATCTAAGCCATTTAATTAAGTTCACATTTAATTAAAAATCTCCATTTATCCCCTTTCCTATTTTAATTAAATCTACATTTAATTAAAAACCCCTTTGCATTTAAATAAATCAAAATTTATTTAAAAATCCTCCCACTTGCAAAATCCTACAAATGCAAGTTGCATCCCCTTTTTGGCTAAATTAAATCATTTTAATTTAACTAAAATCTTATTTCCCCCACCCACTTGCATTCTCCTACATCTCCCACTTGCATCCTAATATTCTTCTAGAACCTCTCTAACCCCTCATTAATTAGCCTAAGTCTTCTAATCATGTCACATCCCTAAATTTGGGGGAGTCACTTCTCCAACTTTGGAAGAAAGTATTCTAAATGTGTTGAAGACTTTACCTTCTTCAACAAGTTAACTTGTTGAGTCTTCCAAACTTGTAAGTTTATCTAAATTTCAACAAGTTAAGCTTCGGAGTCTTCAAAGAGTATTTAATTCCTCTTACAAGACATCATCCTTAGCCATGATAGTTGTCCCTTAACCATTTACCCATGTCACTCCTTGAGGTTATCCCTAATGCTTACTTAGCATCTAATGCTTTCTTAGCATCCTCTCAAGCCATCTCAAGGTGACATTTGTCAACTTGGGATTGGATTGAATACCCCTCATGGATTGATAACTTTCAATCCTATCCGTTGTTGAGATTGCTCAATCTCAACCATCCATTTCTCTATTTTCTCTATAAATAGAGGCCATTTCTTCAATCAATCCATCCATCTTCATTTTTCATCCAATCTATAGCTAAATTATTTTGCGCAGGTTACTAAGGAGATCCATTATCTTCTTTTACTATTTTTAGATCATCTTAGTTGCATTATAGCATAGATTTCATCATGTTTTAGTATATCATGCTAGTTTATTTTCCATGCTAGATCAATCTCATCTTCATAAGCATTCTCATGCTAACTTAATCTCACACTAATCTTCTCATTTTGGTAACATATCTAGTTTCATATCCATTTAGCATATCGCTAAGATCTTAGTTGCATTCCATTTAGATCTTAGAATCATGCATATCTCTCATTCTTTAGGTAGTCACCCTAGAGATCAAGTGCTCTTCCAAGCTGAGAGCCACCTTGATTTGAAGGATCCTTGGAGATAGAGAACATTGAGATGATTTTAGAGTTTTTGGTTGATTAACATGTTTTTCTCATTTGAATCCTCTAACATAATGTTTCATTAGTGTGTTTGTGTTGTTTGTGTCTCTTTTGTAGGTACCACAATCTGAACATACAAAATCGATGGAAGACAATTTGAACGGTGCATTTTCATTAGTCCCATATGGATTTTTGCATGATAAGATATTAGGGTTCACTATCAGTATAATATTGAAGAACTTGGGAATGATCAAATGTTGAAAATTTACACAGATCATATGATTAACGAGATGGGAAACCTAAAGCCAGAATTCAAAATGCTTGAGGAAAAGGGTTTCGCATAGTTTGTGAATTTTCTAGTTTTTGATGAACTTGAGTGGGTCCAGTATATCTTGAGCGAAATGCATGGTAAGTTCATGTGGCTTGACAAACCTCACAAGATCACCAAGACAACTATCAAGGCGGTGACCTATCTGAATTTGACTGGTGAGGTACTCGGTTTAATAAATGTGAAAAACCAGACCGTAATAGAAGCAACCAGTTCGGAATTTGACAAAAGGACAATGACAATCAATGATATATTTGAATATGATGTCAGATTTGCATCGATGGTAATAGGATACAAAGTCTATCAACCTAGTCGTGACAATTTAATATCTAGTATGACCATCTATGCTCCCTATCAAATCTTGAAGGAAGGTAAGATGTACAAATTGTGTGAGGTGCTTCAGAGTGAGCTCTTGAGAAATCTAAAGAACATAAGGCAAGATAAAAAGCATGTGTTCAAATTTGGCACTCATATTATTTTTCTATATTTCTACTTTATGAATGAGATTCCAGGAGTAGGAAAGGTTTAGTGGGCCTATGATAGGCCGGTGGTTGTTCAGCTCAAAGAAACACTTCAGAGTCTAGGATATTTTCAAGAATAGAAAGGTATACTTTGGGGATACTTCAAGACATTTCAAAGCATGATGCAAAGCAGAGAAATGATTCCTAGAGAGATAGTTGAGAAATATCAAGATACTTTCTACTTTATGGTAGACACTGACCAGTGCCTTATAGAAGTTGTTGAGCCAAGGACTTCATGGATCATGCCCATGGTATATGAGGACAAAGGACATGTACTTGAGGCATATACTTAGCACCTATTGAGAAAATCGGTGGACAAATCTGAGGAGATATTTGGCACATATAGGGAAAAGAGCTTGAGCATGCACTCTTAATTCAAGAAACTTGAGATTTAGAAGAAGGTAAGGAAGGAGGTGGAGTAGTTGGCAGAGAATATGGGGATCACCAAGGAGGTGGTCTGGAAAGTCTGAGAGAAGAACATTTTGAAGGATGGAGACATGGTGAAGACCAAGGAAGCCAAACTGAAATCCCCCCACCTAAGCCAAGGAAGACAAGGAACTTTGCACCCCCCTTCGATTCTCAAAAACCATCAAATTCTCCTAAGCCTTGAGCCCAACCATCCAGTGGAGTAGCAAAGAGGAAGAAAGAGAAACCTCATAGAGTTTATGTGTCAACGCCTACAGAAGAAGAGAAATATGAATTTGATGAAGCTGTAAAAGAAGTGAAGAAAAGTACTACAGGTGCCAGAGTTGTCAAGAAGCGACCATCCGGTGAGGAGAAGCTTAGCAAGAAGTCAAGAGATGAAGGTGAACAATGTAGAATAACAATCTAGCAAGTAAAGGAAGCAATAACTGAACAAGGTAATCTCAAACTACTTTCTCAATTTTATGATCTATTAGATGATAAAGGGAAGAGATCATTGGAAGAGGCCATAGTTGTATACTTAAATAAGTATAATAGAGATCTTATTGAGATTGTCTCAGAAGTTCCTAAGATATTGCATGACCTTTTAGAACTAAGGAAAGAGTCAACTAGATTAGAGGAAGAAAGGGTAAGGGAGTATGTGCCAATGCAACTGTGTCTGGTAATTGCCAAAGTGGAAATGGATAGAATTCTTAATGAAAACAAAGAGAAGTTCAGGAGTAAATCAAGGGTGAACAGATTAATGATTGGTAAAAATGAAGAAATTCACAAGGAGACTAAACAAATCTTGAGGAAAATTCTTTCGAAGTATCAATATGATGTGATTCCCGAGAGATCTCAGGAAGATGTTCAATAGTTTGTTCTGGAAGTCCTAGGAATGCCATCCCTAGGAGATGAACCAAAAACTATTGATCCAGGAGAACAAATAGCTCAACAGTTTTACATAGATGCTCTGGGAGATGTATGAGTTGAGGATACTGCAGCTAAGGAAGAAAATGCAAGTTAGAAGGAAGTTGATGCAAGTGAAGGAACTCAGAACCCTTCGGTAGTAACTGTTGAACCTAAGATGAGAGCAGAGAAGGCAATATAAGCAAAAAAGGAAGTAGAGGAAATAGAAAGCAAGGTTTAATAGATTCTGGTGGAAAAAGACAATCTAGAATCTAAGAAGGGGAAGTAGATAATGAGTGACATAGATTTCACTCAAGGCCCCATCAATCTTGACTCGCTATCCCCTGTTCAGGCGCTTAAATTGGTTGCACTCGCTCAAGCCAAAGCTAGTGAAGACTTACTGAAATCTCACATGAAGGACAATGAGGTGATATCACTAACAACGAGTGTTCTTGAGAAAAAATTTCCATCTTTCAAGAAAGACTCATTTGACACACCCTCTTGTCAGCTAAAGAATTTTCTCGAGTCAGTTGATTCTCATTTTGAATCTTTAGAGAAAGCTACAAAGGCAAAAATTTTAAGAAATTTTAATGATATGAGGATGAGGATGGTTCTGAAAATGATTGAAGGGGACTAAAAAGGTTTATCCACCTATGTTCAGAGCATTCAAGATGCATTGGCTGAAGGAGGAAGAGTCTACAAGTCATGCCTAGTATTGCCAAAGTTCACTATTGAGATTGATAAGAAGATAAAGGAGTGTGAAGGGCAGTTGGCCATCCTATCTCAATCTTATGATCCTCGGTCTATTTTTGTGAGCAACGTAGAAAATTAGGTGATATTTCTACTTGATAAAATCAAGAGTTTGAATCAAGAGAAGGATAGAATTGTAGGTAGATTGGGAGAGCTAAGGAATCTAATCACTCCCCAATTAGACAGTCTACTTAGCAGTCTGCAAGATGCTCAAAATGCATTGAATAAAAATGTTCCTATAGACCTTAGGGCAGAAAAGATGCATGCATATCTATTCAACGCCCTCATATCTATTCTGGAGAATCTAAAAAAGGGATGGAATGACCATTTGCAATCATTGAAGAACATTTTTGCAGATATCTTCAATTTTTTGTAAGTTTTGAGAAAATTTTGTTATGCAGATACTTGCCTTTGTCATTGATGTCAAAGAGGGAGATAGGGAAGTGAAAAATGGTGTATAATCTCAGGGGGAGTTTGGAGTTTGTAGAAGTTTTACTTTTTGCAAGTTTCCAGTCTATGACATTTTTGGTTTGACACTTGGTCATTTTCACTAAGTGTTGACATCAATGCCAAAAGGGGAGATTGTTGGCAAGAGACATTGCATACTATAGATAAGTGTAAGGGAGTTGTCATTGATGGCAACCCAGCTCAAATATTTCATCCAGTTTATACAGATTCATTCTATCTGAAGTATGAAATCCAATTTTGCTTAAGTATGGAAGGCGGAACACAGTATTCGATTGTATGGAAGTATTTTTTAGTAGAACTTCACTTTGGTTTCATATTTTGCTTTGTAGTGATTCAAGTAGTTGGTTGGATGTTTGGAGTAGCTTATTCTATAATCTTATCCTTCGGTGTTGTCTGTTGTGCAAGATTGAAGATCAAGTATTCAACATTTTAGGAAGAACGGTGCTATTTGGCTGACTAGTGATGTAACGTGTTATGCATAATTATTGGAATGATTTCGATGATTGATTTTATGTTCGAGGTTACTTGGATGACCTGTGGGAAGCACGTAGTCAATTTTTTTTGGTCTGCATGTCCATTGGGGAATAGATTCAACCGACACATCTTACACGTTTCATATTTTGCAAGTGTTCTTGAAGCTGACTTGTTGGTGAGCTAAATTCATGTTGTAGATATATATGAGATTAGAAAGTTTGTTTTATATATCAAAAAGTATGTGAGTGTTGTGTATATGCGATTGTGTGCAGTTCCATGTGCGTCATTGAAGGGTTTTTGCTCCAAATTAAAATAGATTAGCAAAACAGAGCAATGAGACAGTTGTACTTTGTTCTTAAACTAGAACTATCCCAGTCATTTGTAGATGCTAATTTATAGTTCAATCTTGTTGTTACCATTTTGTAACCCCTTTGTAAGGTAGTGAGCCTTCTGAGGTTATAGCCCTTCTTGTATTTGTGCAGTGAGCTCTAGGTAGTGTGCTCGAATGCGTGTGCATTCCTATGTAAACTTTTCACATACTTCTAACAAATTCTCATCTTACTATGGGTAGGATTCCCACCGTGGTATTTCCCTTGACCAGGTTTTCCATGTACAAAATCTTTGTGTTATGGTGGTAGTTTTGTGTGTGTTTTTCCTATGCTTATCTTTCTTGTTCATTTGTGGTTCATTTGCATTAAGTGGATTAAAGGAAAGTTTAAGAAGATTAAAAATTGCAGAATACTAAATCACCCCCCTCTCAAGGTTGCTTGATTCCAACAATAACTCCTCATTTCCTTAACCCTATTTTTCTCATTCTTTATATAAGATAAAAATACCCTTGTCTATAAATCACCAACATACAATAGGGGGTTATATTCTGCATCATATGGGACAACAAAATTGTGCAAATAGAACTCACAAAGAAAGTTTTGCAGGTCAAAAGTAGATGAACTATAAATATGAAAAAAATATCTTGCATTTACCATAGAGAAAGGTAATTCGGAATAAAATTGCATAAATTGAATGCTCAATAGATGTTCTCTTAAGATTAAAGTGTATACCCTAGCATGTGGCCTACAATTTACTATTTGTGGTACCATGTTTACTGTTTTATCTATCTTACCTTTCAATCTAATAAACTCTTGATTTTTATACTACAACTCCTCCACATTCTTCCTTTGTAGCTAGTCCTTCTCCTCTTTCCACTTATTTTCTTGTAGTTGTAGTTGTTGGCCTTCTTCCAAATCCTTAAGGAAATGGAAGGCCAAGAAACCATAGGATAAGTATGGGATGCACTAATAATGTGCAAGGTTTGTAGGTGTTTCTCATGACCAATGTTTTCCTCAAACTCTTTAGCAACTATCTCTGTTAATTTGTCTAGATTAGTATCTTATTTCTTATTAGAGTCTTGGACCTCTATGTTTTCCATATTTACCTTCTATCCTACTTCCTATTACAGAAAAATTTCAACTTATTATTCTTCTCCTTTTAGCCAATCTTGAATAGGCTTATCAAAAGAGTCCATGTTAGTATTTAAGAAGATTTCTTCCTTTGTTAGAGGTGGCTTTTCTATAAACATATGCTCTCTTTCACTACTAGTTTCAAACTCAATATCTAGAACTTGTTTGGATTTAGTTGAAACCTTCTTTGAGCATATGTTTTATTCTAATCAATGAGATTTCCTAAGATTTTTCAATGAATTTTTTTGTTTCTTACCCTTCTTTTCTTTCTTAGTTGCAAAAAGAGTCTATTTTATTCACTTATTATTAGGTAAAAGGAAATAGGTGGTGGCTTCTCCATCATAGGAACATAAACAATCTCTATTTCCTTAGATAAATTTTAATTTTTCATCGTTAATGAAAATCACAATTGGAAGTGAAACACACTCTCAATAGAGAGTGAAGGAAGGCACTATGTCATTGACTTGAAAAATTAGGTCGTGAGTGAGGAATCAACTACGTCTGAAATAGAGTATGAAGATGGAGTGTATGGATGAAGGAAGGAAAGGTGTGGAATTGAATAATGAAGGGGTGCTTGAGCTAGAAGACTACTTTGAAGATGAGATGAGTTCTTTGAATAGACCATTTCATTGGAAAATGGAGGATTATGAGGTATTTTCATCAATGTGAAATTTCTTTAAATCCACAACTCTCTATGAAGAACAACCAATGAAAGTCTATAAAGTTGTGAAGGACGCATTTTATAGTACGAAGATGGAAAATGGGAGGAAAAAGGGGAGGGAATCAAAGAAAATAAAAAAATTAAGAAGGCAAAATATGGAGCTATCCAATGAGATTTAAAAAAAATGGAGGTATTAAACTACTGCGACACCCAACACCAGTACAAAATTCAATACTCAATGCACAATGTCCAAGGAGTTTGATAGTGTGACATCTAGATATATATTTTGTATGACAAAAACTGGAAGAGCCCATCCAACAATCTTGGTATGACACTTTAAGATTTTGGCAACTGCATTCTAAGGTACGACATACTATACAACATTTCTAGACCCTAACAATATGAAAACTCCCTTATCCTCCCATACGAAGTAGTGTCATGGGATACTTGGTTTCTCCTCTCATATGGTGGTTCTTTTGCTACTTAAGACATTGCAGTGGTTGGCTCAAGATTTGGAAGCACTACATATGACATCTTTTTCCTCAGCTTGTACACAATCCTTGTCATCATGTATGAGCTCTTGTAATCATCTTGAATGATGTACAATAATTGTGTCAATCCACATGGGTCCACCTTGGCACCTCCCACATATAGGTCACTACAACCGTATAGTGTTATCAATCCCACACACGACTTAGGGAAGTGTATAGGTCATTGTATGACATCTAATTCTTTTGTATAATGTATGACCTCCAAGTTCTCCATATCATGTATGGCTTTGTGGGTTGGATACTGTTGTACAAAATCAACTATATCAACCAACTATTAGGGTTTAGGCAGATCTAGATCAAATACAAACACAAAAGATGAAGAAAAATGCATAACTCAGATAACACAAAGATTTAATGTGGTTCACCCAAGATGGGCTACATCCACAAAACACAACCATCTATTTTTTTCTTATTATCTAAAAAATCGGGACAACACCATTGCAATGTACTTTTACATTCCAGCCACTTATAACAAGCAATTTTTAGGGCAACACTCAAAATCATTATTTTTTAGGGTTTTTTCAAAGTTAGTTTTTTTTTTTAACAAAAAATGGCAAAAAAAATTTCCTTGGGGGTTGCATCCCCGAACCCCCACTCAAGGCCCGACCTGGCCTCGAACCCCAACTAGGATACATAACGAGTGTACAATACTTGCATGATAAATCACCACATATCAACACCAACCTCCATACAAACAACACTTTGGGATGGTAAGTGGCCAACAATTACCTTGTATAATAGGTAGTATCTCACTTTGTACAACATATTCCTTGTAGGCTCAAAATACGAGTATGACTTCCCATCTATTTGATATGGCAACAATAGGTGATACAATTACAACTTCTAGTATGACAATAAATTCTGAAGTGGAGAATATAACTTGATCAAAATTTGACATCATATGCTGGATATGTTGATTTAACACTGCAAGATCTCTATTTTTTTTACTTCATCAACATTATTTTTGGTATCTTAAAAAATGAAAAAAAATGATGTGCATCATGGAGTTTCATGTGGTTTTGAAGGTCTTAATTTGGTGTTGACAAGACCCCATTAGGGGCACTACCCCTTGATCCTATAAGGGGCATTGCTCCTTGACCCCATCAGGGGTATTGCCCCCAAAGCCCCATTTGATTTTTCAAGTACACTACAAGTTGGGGTTTCCCAATATAAGTCATTGTCTATACTCTTGTCATTGGTCTTCCTAAATATTACTTGATGTTTACTTCTCATCTGGAAGATGACTTTTTCTTTTGGAGGGGATGATGTAGTAAGCGTACAATGACTATTGTTATGTTTGATAATATTGGCTATCCGACAATGTATTAATTTTCCAAATTGAATTGTTATCACTCTCAGGTAGTTATAAGCATCAATTGGTTGATGGTTGTGCTCTTGTTGGAAATATTTTATTCCTTAAAATATGTTATGTATCATCAAGGAAGGTAGTATGATAGAGTCGAATCAATTCTAATCCTTGGTTGACCATCTCTAGTGTTCTTCTCTGTAATAATTTCATGTATGAATAAAGATATATTTTACTATAGTATTTGGTATGCATTGTTATTTGTATTACTATTCTTATATTTAATTTATTAGATTTAATAGTAAACAAACTCATTCTTGTAAGGAATTCATCTAGCATAAGATATTTTGTTTAGATGTTGGGCTAGCCTTAGGAGCCATTATGGTTCAAGGTGACAGTTAGACTGTCATATGCATTAAAAATAACCTAATCATATAGATGTCTAGTACCATTTTGTTTATGATGTGGTAGAGTTTCATATGTATGGAAAATAACCTAACCATTCATATGAGGATAAAACAAATTGATCTATAGTAATAGTTTATCTAGGATATGTTAGAGGATGGAAAGTAATGCTAAAAAAATTAACACTTTGTTGGTTCAATATTTTGTAAACTTGTGAGGTTTACAAAATTGTGGATTCAACCACAATGTGTGAGATATAATCTCTCCTAATCATAAGTGAAGGCTCCCCCTTTTTCTTATTACTCTAGCTTTCCTAACGAAACAAAATTCTAATTACTAATCCTATTCTAACCTTGGGTGTTACACCATATTATTCTTTTTCTTTAGAATAGATGTTTATCATATTCTCTCTTTTCAGAAAGGATATTACAACTTAGAGCAATAATGAACAACAAACTTCTAAGTTATTGAGAAACAACCTAAAATGGCACTAATGAAATATACAAATAACAAGAATCAAAGTTTCCAAGAAAGCACAATGTCTTCTGTCGCTTCGTAGGGACACAAAAATAACATTTGAGCTCAAAGTCTTCAAAATACTATAGTCCTATCAACCTTTAACCAATAACTTCTGTAACCCAAAATGAACTCTCCAAGATAACAAGACAAATGACAAAGTCTTTGTATTTATATCCACAGAGAAATTCATAAACTTTTACTTAAGACGACAAAGTAAATCTCAAAGTCTTTAAATGGTTATCTATGTACCAATTCTACCTTACGAATGCTAAAATGTAAGACAAAGTTTACAAAACAAAATTTTCTTTAAACTTTAACGATACTTATCCATAATGCTTTTGCTCAATCAAAGAAATATTCCACAATAAGAATGATGTAAGAATACTCTCACCATAAACCACAATGAATTCAACACAAAGTCTGAATGCCAAAGATGTTCTCTTATTTGATCAAGTTTGCAAAACAAAAATATGAACTCTAAGTTTCACTTTTCTCTTCATTTTGGTAGAGTTTCATTCCATAAAATTAAAGGTAAAAATTGCAAAGAGCATCCTCATATATATAGGAGAGGGATACAGATTAAATCTACGAAAAGTTACAACTAACTATGACTAAGTCAAAATTGAGCCCTACTTGTTTAATGAATTCCTTGAACTTTTGTAGAATAATCTTCATTTGAGCTTCATCTGAAACTTGAGTATGGCTTGTGACAACCTTGAATTGAGTGATATAATCTCCTAGGCCAACATAACATCTCCCGTGCTTCTTTTGAAGGGAAGCCAAGTTGTCCAAATTAACCTAAATATCTATTAACTTATCAATTGAAGATATTGAGAAAACTTCTTTATCAACCTCTTCTCCAATTAACAAGATGAATTCTTTGATGATGGAATCTTCATGAAGAGTCTTTTGGTTCTCATCAAGGAATGCACAAGGAAGCTCTAATATCTTTTCAATATTTTGTTTCCTTTATCAATACACCTTTTGTGCCTTTCACATGTTTTTGATGAGCATTTTTAGAGTGTTCATTCGATGTTCCAATGCTTCCCTATGTTCAACATACATGTCTCATGAAGAAAGCACACCATTATCAATTATAACATATAATTCAAAATCTTCTAACTTCAACCAAGAGTCAAAGTCTTTCTCATGTGTTTCCAGATCCTCTGAAAGAAGATTTAGTGTTTTGTCCACTTCGTAACTAACACTTTCAAAAAATTTGATCAATGAAACTGCATAACATAAAAGATGTGTTCCTTGACTCAAAATCCTATCCATCCATTGACCTGCTTCCCTTCCTTGTGATTTAACCTACTCAACTTGTTTTATAGTGCATTCATCAACTAATGAAGTCACTGGCTCAATTTCTAAAGATTTTGTTATCTTAATCAACACAATGATGAGTTGTTCCACTTGTTTTTTAAGCTTATCTTTCTTGACTTTCTCTTCATTATATCTTGCCACTAGGTTATCAAAAGATGTTTGAGAATCCTCTACAGTTTCTTCATGGGTTTTCTTGCCTAATTCAATTTTATTAATAGCATAATATGTGGGTTGGATTTTGTCAATATTTGAGTTGGAGGAGGCACTACAAGTTCAAAATACTTGTTCTTTGACTTATCCACCTTGACTTTAGACAAAGTCTTAGCCTTCTTTGCAACCTTTGTCTTGATGAGAACCAACTAGCTAAAGTCAAATTAATCTAAGGAGAAGGCTTGCTTCATCCTCTTGGGAGTATTAGAGATCAACCGAGGTGGTAAAGGTGTTTTGTCTTCAACTCTTGTCACCAATACCTGTGATGAAGGCTCTTACTCATGTACATTAGTAGTCACAATGGGAGGAGTGGACATCATAATTGCAGGTGGGTTGTCTATGACTGAAACATTGGGTGCAAGTTCAGTCTCTAACATGAATTTATCAAAAACTTATAACATAGAAGAAGATACTTCTGACAGTTTTGGAAGAAACACATTATCAAGGTTATCATGTGGAGTATCTAAGGCTAATACACTAGTAGTCAAGGAAGGAATGGAATGAATCACCACACTAGGAGAATTTGAAGTATAGGAAATAGTAGAACCAAAAGGAATAGAGTCAGAAGCAGAAACTTGCAGAGGAGCTATAGCTAGAGTATCATTAGATGTAAGAGGAATGAATTTGTGTTCCTTTTTAGGTTGGGAAGTACTAGGAATTTTGAGCAATCCTTCCTCATCATACTCCTCTTTCTCTCCCTCTGGTTGTTCTTCTTCCTCAAGAGATTCTTCTTCAAGTTCTCCTTTTGATTGAGTTGATTAAGATGGTGATTTACCTTGACCCTTTCCCTTTCCTATAGTAAACTTGAATTTAGGAGCCTTTTGAGCCTCTGAATCTTGTTTGTTCTTAGTTCTCAATTCAAAATTCTTTCTAATAGGTCCTACAATATCATCTTCTAATCCAGTATAGAATGGCTTCATTTCAATTCCTTTTTATGTTAACCAAATATTAATATTCGCAAGAATACTCTGAAACCTAGATCTTATTAAAGTCATTTCTTTTTGTGACCATTGGATGGGAGGAAGTGGTGTATTTGCAATCTTCGTCTACTCATGCATTGGATCTAAGACATTTTTATCATCTAAAAAATGTTCAAGGATATCTACAAAATTTAGAGTTTCAATTTGTTAAAGAATGAGATGACAATAATTAAACTTCATGATATCTTCTTCCGTTCTGCAGCCTATCCAGATGTCTTCTACATGGTGAACATGAGTACATTTTTTCTTCAGTTTATTCTTCATGCCCCTATAGTAAAAATCTTTCTTGGCCTTGAAATATTTCACAGTAACCCTTATTATTTCATAATCCATACCTATGGCCTTGAAGATAGAATTTATTGAGTATCTCCCAATTATAAGCGAGAACTTGAAACCAAGCTCATGTGAACCTGACTGACGTTCATGCACTGTACCCATTTTATTAGCCAATTCAATAAGAACAAACTTATTTGATGGGTACCTCAGGAGGATAAAAGGCTCATTATCATAGCATCATACTCTAAGGTAGGTGGAGGTAAGGAATTGTAGCAACATGCATCCAAATTGATTCACTACATTCCAGTCTTTATCTGACACACTCTTCTTTTGAAGACCCTTCTTAAACATACACATATAGTGATAAAAGAAATGATTATTTACCCTCCTGGAATTATGTAAAATTTTCTTCAAAGTCAATTGGGATCAGTATCGATACACTGGAATCTAGCTTCTATCCCCTTCTGTAGATAATCCTAGAAAGTGTCTCATTTAGGCTGCTGCATATACCAAATATGAAATCATATAAAACTTCAATGTAGTTTGCACCTTGCTAATTTTATCGCACAAGGCATCACTTATTTGCTTTCCCCAAAACATCTTTTTATTGTTCTATAAGATTATATGGATATACTCATACATCCATTCATGATAATTATCTGAAATGGGAAGCCCTTCCACTCTATTGAGAATAGTAATCGAATCATTTATTTCCTCCATAAAATCACTATAGTGAAAGGTCTTAGGCCATCTTGCAATAGTGTGCCTTGGGGACTTTAACTAGTTATCATTGATGTTTCTTCTGCAATTGTCTAAATTATTGTTATAATATGTCTGAGCTAACTGTGTGTCTATATTAGCATATTGATCAATATTGAGACACTTAAAGATTGTCGACTCCATCTTATAATGCTCAAGAGCTCTTTAACCCTTTTAAGTAGCTATTCTAAATTCATATGGCCAATTTTTGTGTCTTTAATGTTGTCAATATTAGATGATCAAGAAGAAGATGGAAAACCAGATGATTATCTTTCCTTTTAAAACTTCATAGTTTTCTAGCTAGAGATGGCTCTATCATTTGTGAAAAATTTGAACTACAATAAAGTTTGAAGAAATCCTACAGGATTAGATGAAAATATCATCATGGAAAAACATCTTCAATACTTGATAAATCTCCATCATTGGTACATTTTATAGTTATAAAAATTTCCAAGTATTAGGTGTAAATTGGGTCTATAAACGTGATCTACACCTTAGCAAACTAGGGGAAAACACATTACTAAGTGAAAATTGGGTTCACACGCCCAATTTACACCCAAAATGAAAAGGGTATTATATTGTTTAAACCAATTTTGTGAACCCGATTTACACCATAGAAAAAATGGTGTAAAACAAAATGTGTGGTTCAAGTTCATAGGCCCGAACAACACATGGGAAGTATTGCATTTGCGTGTAGTTTCGATCTATGAACCTGAACCACACATTTGGTATGATCAATAATCAATAGGTGTATTTTGGGTCTGGGAATGCGAACAACACCAATGAAGGGTTCCATTGGTGAAGTCTAGGTTTATAGACTCGAACTACACCAATGAATCTGAATGCATGTGATGTGGTGTAGGTCGGGTCCACAAACCCGGATTACACTCGCTGGTTCAAAGTTAAGACTAGTGTGGGTCGGGTTGATGAACCTAAATAATACCACAACACTCGATGATAGTGTGATTGAAGAATGGTGTAGGTTGGTCTTGTTGACTTGGACTACACCATGTAACATAGGTGAGGTGTAGTTTGGGCCGAAAAGCCCTAACTACATGATATGACAATGAATGCCATGGTAAACAGAGATAGTTCAAGTCCATGGACCCGAACCACATCGTAATGTGACACATTACGGTGTGATTCAGAGCCATGAGCTTGAATTAAACTTTGGGAAGACCACCACAGGGAGTAAAAAGGGATCTCGAGGCCACAGACCTGAACAACACAAAACCTAAGCTTTAAAACAAGGATGAAAACAAAAAAAATTGTAAAAGGAAAGGAAAAAATGACATACCTAGAAAAAATGGCAGCTTTGATCAAAGATGAAACAATGAAAAATCGATGAGTTTTACCTTGAGAACCAAAAGGGAAAGGTAAAAATGAAATCCAAAGCTTATAAAAATGGATTCAAAGGGACAAATGAGTCCTATTAAAACTCAAATTAGGAAACATAAATGCACCAATCTGTGAGAATTAAAGTGGTGCAAATCGGGTTCATGAACCCGATTCGCACCTACATAAGCATTCAAAGTGTTTTGTCAGGTTTAAGGTTTGACAATACACCTAGATGACCAAAAAATAAAACTAAATCTAAAAATGATCCCAAAGATGAATTAATTGCTCTGAATAAAAAATGAGCTTGGATCTTATGTGCCAAAATTTTGGACAAAAATTGTGGGGTCTCACCCAAAATTATGCTCAGTTGAAATTGGGATAACAATTGGCTCTGATTGGGGAACTGTTGTTTAGATCATTCTTTGAAATAATATAAAAGTAGTAGAATCCCAAAACTCTAAGTGCCTTTATCTATTCCAATGGGCCACAAAGTCAAGCAAAGACAAAAAATGCAAAAGTGTAGTGTCATAAAATTGCAACCTTGCAATTTTTTACCATATTTGGGTCTTCACTTTTAGGAAAGCATAGTGCAGAAAAATGCTTCCCTAATATCAATTTATAAGGGAAACAAGACTAGTGTGTTTTAAAACTTTACAGAATACTAAGATTAGCATATACGAAACAAAGACAATATCAAAAATCAAACACACACATAGATAAACACCATGAATTTACGTGGGAAAACCCTTTTGGGAAAAAACCTACCACCGACAACATGAACACTTTATTCACAACAAAGAATCTTTACAATAAAGTCTGTTATCACAACATAGATTCTCACTCTGATTACTTCGGGTACACACCACAGTATACGACTTATCATCATAACAACCGCCTTGTTCGAGTTTCCTCTTGGCTTCATATACATTTTCATGTCGACTGTTCAACTGCCAGTTTGCACCAATCGGTTAGACATCTAACTGTCTGTGTCAGTCTGCATTCATGAGAAAACAACTATCCCACATGCATCCAAGAATCGAACCGGTTCGTATTCAAATACACTGGCTCAGACAAGTCGACTCCATCAAGTATCAAAGTAGCTTCAAAAAATACATCTCCGATGGCTGATGACAGACCTGATTGTCGAAGGCGATTCCATCGGGTATCGGTAAAACAAACAATCAGCTATCCTGAACGTTTGATCTTTCTCTCTATGCTCTGCCACATGGCACCCCCTGATTGGTTCTAGGTCCTTGCTCTGACATCTTAGCACGGCCTCACTATCTGCCTGAAATTCTTCTTTGTCGCTAGGTCGCGATGGAAAGTCTCATGAGCAATTTCCCATCATGACCTAGCGACCACTGTCGAATCTTCTGTGATCATCGTTCAATCATTTTGATTTGCTCGACCTTCAATTCGCCTTAGCCGCTCTCCTTTCAGGTCCCACCACTTGGTCGCCATGTCACGAGGAATATACTAACAAGTAGTTTCCCATCGCAACATAATGACCACCATTGGATCAACCTTGATCGTCGTTTGATCATCTCTGATTTGCACAACCCTTATCTTGCCTAGACCGCTCACTTATGTCGAGCCCCACCATGGTTGCCAAGTCGTAGGAAATAACATATGTGCATCTTTCCATAGCAGTAAAGCGATGACCATTGGATCTGGATCTAAACTGCAAGTCTTTTATCCTTTCATCCATCTGATAATCGATGCTACCCCGATGACCGAAGATGACTTCGTCGAGTCATCGGGATGACTTCAAACCTGCTACTCCGAGCTCCGATATGTCAAGTTCATCGGCAAAGGTTATACCGATAGAGTTCACAAATTTTCTTCACACTGTTTCATCGGCCAGAGTTAACCCGATTAGTATGAACAAAGGTCAAGTGGATTAGAGGCATAATTCCAACATTCACATTGGTGAATGGAATCTTTAAGCCTGATTGGAGACCCGAGACATGCTCACACTGCCCAAAGACTGCATTTCCTCACATCTTGCACTCCCCTTTGTTGCTTCCTTTCCTGAATTAGGGCAGGATAGGGGTATGGCACCCCTATCCTTGCCCTATTTTGGGCCCCCTTTGCACTTATCCTTCATTGGGCTTTGTAATCTTGAAGCGGGAAAAGTTTCCCTATGTCGGCCTATGACAAACAATTAGTCAATTAACCCTAATTGATGCGTATATAAGATGCATTATCTCTCCCATTTGCATAATGATAACAAGAACGAGAAGTCAATAAGTTCATATGAGTTCACAAAGTGGAAATTGTGATCCTAAGTGAAATCAAGCATTCAAGCATTCTTTTCAAGCATTGAGCATTCTCAAGTCTCCTTTCAAGGCTAGGTGTTGCATTCAAGTTAAGGATTCAACCATTGAAGAGGAGATCTCTTGCAACATACAATTCTACATATCCTTTCAAACAACTCTATCAACATTTCAATTGCATTCTCTCTTGAGGTGAATACCATTTCAATCATTTACTTCCATTACTTGCAAGTACTTTTCATCACTTGGTTAATTCCAAAACCGGGGTTTGACCTGAAGGAAAACACCCAATCCCAACAACATTTTCTCTCTTTTATGTGTGTAGGTTGCAGGTGTGTAGTTGTATTTGCATATTTGGACTTCATTTTCAGAGGTAGAAAAACCCTTTTAGGCACATGGATTTTTCAGAGGACCGTGTGCACTTTCCACACGGTCTCGACAACTTTAGCCCAAATTTGTAGGGGAGCTTCGTCTTGACATTTAACTGCTAATTCCAGGTGCACAACTTCATCCTGCGTTCCTATCTTAAGTTAAAATCATTTATTTGTCTCTTTTACACTTAGTCTTAAAGCTCATAATTCAACCTATTGCATTCTAAAAGAAGGTTCCTTTCACTTTTCAAATTCATTATCAATTCACTTAGTATTCAATCTCTCTCTCTCAGGATTAGATCTAGTGAATTCCCTCCCTTCTTTTAAATGTAATGTGCATGAGAAGGTTGAGGAGAATCTTTTGTGAAACTTTCACTCCTCTTCTTAAGGAGAGAAAAGCTTTCCTCTTGATCTTTCAATCATTCCTTTTCCCCCGCATTACATTTTGGTGAACCTGATGTCTTGCATGCTTGACATTTCAAATCATTGTATATTTTTCATTTACAAGTTTAATTCTCTTGCAAATTTACCAAACTTAGTGGTTAATTCAATCAAAACCCAATTTTTCAAAAATTGGAATTGAACTTGTCTCTTGTAAAAATTGCTATCTATTGTTTTAGATCTGAAAATTGCATTGCTTGTCAAATTCAATTTCATCATTGTCTTGTTCAAATTGCAAATCAAATTTACAAAATTAAGTGGGTAATTGTCAAAACCCTAGTTTTCAAAAATCAACTTGAACTTGTGCAAAATTGAATTCACATTCAATATTTAGATTTAGGAATATTTTTAGATCTGTTTTCCTTGCCTAAAATTCAAAATTTCAATTTCCCTCTTTTTTTTTCCAAAATTCAAAATTTTAAAATTAAGTGGTTAGGTCTTGATACCACAATTTTCAAAATTACTTGGATTTTGTGCAAATTTCAATCAATTTTAGTCGAATTCAGTTTTCCAAACATTATTTAAGGTGGCCTTATTCATTAGGTTTGACCTTTTCCAAATTTGCAATTCAACTTCTTATCTTTTTCAAAACCCTAATAAGGTCCTATTTTCACATTCAAACCTCAATTTCACCTATCTAAACTTTGTAAAATCAACCAATATTTTGGGGTTATCTTTAAAATCTTTGTAACTTTCATCCCTGAAAATTTTCCGAAAAAGTTGGGAAGACCATGTGCACTTTCAACACAGTCCTTGGCTTTTTTCCCAAAATTTCGGGAGACTGTTATGATTGTATTTAATAGCTTAAATCCTGAAAATTGACTGATTTCCTCAAATTTTAATCTCTCTAAAATAAAAATACTTCCAAAATTCAAAAACACAATTTTCAAGAACAAATTTGAAATTAAGTGGTTAATTATAATCTTCCCTGATTTAAAAAATTCAAATTTTGACAAATTTAATTTTGAAATTAAGTGGTGTTCCATTGGCCCTAGATTTTAAATCTCAATTTCTTAAATTATTTTGGAAATTTTGTCATTTCTCTTTTCAACAAAGTTCAAATTGTGTAATCATAAATTCCTTGAATTTTGCATTATCCAATTTTGCAAACTTTGTCCCTAAAATTCAAAATTTAAATTCCAAATTCAAATTTTCCCTCTAGTGCATGAGTTTTACCACTATTAGTCCTACTTACACTATTCTCGTTAGATGAAGCATTGGAATTAAGGCTTCCCAAGGTTTAATTACCGAGGAGATGGAGCCTAATTTGGGTGACTTTTTCAATGAGGATAATGCTAATTATTCTCAGCGTAATAACATCTCTATTTACCCAATTGATGATTCTATCGATGAAGAAGAAGCTTTGACTAGAGTCTCCATAAATCAACTTTCAAAATTGGATAATAAATTTGACAACTTTCAACAATAGATATCCCAAGAATACCCTGATAGTGAATTGAAGGCCTAAAGCGTGTGATTCAAAGTGGTAAGAATGGAATTGATATATTGTGTAGCATTTCTCATATTGTTGATTCTAATGTCATGCCTATAAAGAGTTGTGTTGAGAACCTAGGTTATTCACAACCTTCTACACAAATCAATCATTCTATTCCTTTGACTACTCCGATGGCTAGTATTCCTACCTTCACTTCAAACATTATGGCTACATCAACTCAAAATGTCATACCTACAACCATTAGTCGTGGGGGAAATCCCTCTTCTTCAATCAATCCTTCTTCCTTACCCATGCCTTCAATAAGTATTTCCCTTGTCTCTCACCCACCCAATGTGACTTAAGGGGGCAATTCATCTAATCATTTCATTCCTCCTTTTAGTGTCTCATTTCCTACTCAATCATCTCCTATGCCTACTTACCATAGTGTTCCTCCACCTTATTCTCAATCAATGTCTTATTTCAACATCACACCACCTTCTCAATCAAACATTTCTAACCTAAACCCTTCAACCGAGGCAACCATTAATAATCTTTCTCAAACTGTTTCATCATTACAACAACAAATTGCTTCAATGAGTCAATCCAAGTTTAGTGTTCCTACATTTTATGTTGCGAGCCCACTTTCTCTTGATAATGTTAGAGTTGTCCCTCCTAAACATGTTGAAGTTCCTCAATTGGAACTCTATAATGGAAAAGGTTATCCTTTAACACATGTCAAAATATTTCAAACCTTGTGTATTGACTTTGCTTATGATCAAAGATTGATTACCAAATTGTTTATTAGAACATTACAAGATAATGGTTTACAATGGTATTTCTCTTTGCCTTCCTATTCTATTACTTCTTTTCAACAATTATCAAATTCTTTCATTCAACAATTTCAAAACAATATAGGTCCTAAGACCACTTTGACTGATTTAATGCATTGTAAACAAGGTGTTAAAGAAAAAGTGACTGATTTCATTGGTAGATATAAGCATTTGTGTTCTCAAATTTCTTTTCAAGTGCCTGATAATGATATTCAAAGAATTTTCATTTCTAATTTGCAAGAAGATATTAGAGAAAAACTTCTCCTTTCTGATTTTACTTCCTTTCCGCAGTTGTGCGCAACACTTCACAATTATCAACTGAGTATGAGTCAACTAGAGCAATCCAGTCCTATGGCTCTGAGTGATAAGGGTGACAGTGCTCAACAACCGTTTGTTAAGTTCAAACCAAGAAAAGGATTCATCAAATTCAATGACAACATCAACAACAACAATGTGAATGCTACAATAGGTGTGCCTCCTATTTCTAAATTTTTCAAAAGAGAGACAATTTACTCCTTTGAATGAATATTTACATAGCATTATGTCTCAATTGTTACAAAGAAATGTTATCAAACTTCCTCCAATAAAACCACTTGATCCTTCTAAGGCAACCTCGCCTTACTTTGATAATAATTATTTTTGTCAATTTCATCATCAACCTGGTCATGATACTGAAAAAAAATTTGCATTAAAAAGTAAGATTCAAGATTTTATTGATAATAATACTATATCTGTGGCAGGTGTGAATGATAAGAGAAACAAATCAATAGCTCCTCCTAATCAAAATCTTAAGATTTTTACTAATCCTTTACCTTCTCATACCTCTAACGTGATTGAGACTAAACATATCTCTTTTTCTCCTTCTGATGTGACCACTACTGCTAAAAAATTGGTGAATATGGTAGAGAAACAAAGAAAACCTAAAGATTTATGTATCACATTTTACCCTAGTGAGACCATTAGAGCACCTGATGGACCTCTATACATAGTTGCGAAGATTCAGGAAATACCTTGTCGTGGTGTGCTTATTGATCCCTCTTGCATGGTTAATGTCATCAGTGAGGAGTATCTTTTTAGTTAAAATTGCATAAACCAATCTATGTTGATACAAATGTGGTTGTTAAGTTATTTGATGGATTCTCTTGTCCTACCATTGGTTCTATCACACTTCCTATTGGGGTTCACACTAAATCTATAGATGTCAACTTTGTTATCATTCCTTCCTCTGAGAAATTTTGTGTGAAGTTGGGCTACCCTTAGCTATCTTCCATGAAGGTTATTGCTTCTCCAATTCATAAGTGTTTGAAAATTTCCCCATAATGGAGAAATCATAACTGTTGATCATAGCTTAGTTTGACCAACTGAAAGAAGCCCAGGTGTTCCTATTGATTTCTTTTGGCCTGAACAATTTCAATCTCTTCCACCAAGAAGCAATGCTCTATTTCAATCATATCAAAAGTGGAAGAAAGACATGATCCTATCCTTGAGCCAACCTAGAACTCCAACAATTGATATTCCCATCCTTCTTGAAGATGAATTCGCCCTTTGACGGATAGAAATAACCTTCCTCCTAAGGAATATTCCCAACCTATTCCTATGGATTAAATTATGCCTTCTCCTAAGAAGAACAACAATATTCCTCCTAAGGTTAGACTTGTACCTCCTCCTCATGATGGACCTGGTCTCCTTCCTACACCAAACATTCCTCCTTTATATGGTGCAATTCCACCTCCTTGCTCTTATAGAGAGAAGAGACTTTCCTCTCCTATTGCTAAACCTAAAAGACCTCAACCTAAACATCCAACTACTAGAGATGATAATATTCCTCCTTCAATAAGTATTCCTCCTCCTTCTTGGTCTTCCACTAAGACTCGATGAAATCATTGTGTGAGAGAATGCCAAAGAAAGCGTCATGTTCGAGCTCGTGAAGTTGTGCCTCAAAACATTCAATCTCCCAAAACTCCAACATTTGACATGATTCCCTTTTCTCCTAGGCAAGATGTCGAACCTACATCTCTAAATCATAAGTTACAAAAAAATATGTGATGGTTTTACTCCTATTCGTGTTCGTGCTCCTCTTTTTATAAATCTTGATGAAGAAATAGTTGAAAATGTTATTCATGATGGCAATACAACTCCTAATGCTTCTGATAGTGACTATGAATATGTTGATGGTGACAAATATTTATCTACAGAGTTTTCAAAAGCTTTAATCCTAGCTCCCAGAATCGAACAAAGTGACTTAGCACATGAGCATAGTCCTTGTTTGGATCTTGTGATAGATCCATCTATTGTGCTCGATGTCGCTCCTCTAGCAAGTTTTCCGCCTTCCTGAAATAGTGATCAACACGATCGAGAGGCAGATGACATGCTACATTAGCTTCATTAGCACTGTACATTCTCTACCTCTCTATCTTTTCTTGCTCTTTTGTGACCATTATTCTATGTGTCTCCTTGTTCTTCTATGTTCCCTTGTAATGTCTACTTGAGGATGATGTAAATCATTGAGATCTCTTTTGGTGTCTTTCATGTTGACTCAAAAGACATCTTTTATTCCCTTTCTTCCAAGGTAGTTTCCTTTATTTGGGCAATGATGATTATTTTATGCACACACACACACACACACACATATGATATACATGAGTTATCATACAACATACTGACCCCGAGGGAAGTGAAACTACCTCGTGATTTATGTTTTGTGTTCATTTTCCTTGGATTTGTCCCTCGATTGGGGGCTAAATCCTTGCGATAACGTGATCCCTCTCTTTCTTTCTCTCTTGGGTGTATCCTACCTTAAAGCAATCACTCCTAATAAGGCATGCACAATCGCTTTAATGTGGGGGCATACACTCCACTCATATTTTTCTTCTTGATACTTTAAGTTATTTAGTGAACTTGGCTTTACTTTGTAATTTTTGGTATCCTCGCTTTTCATGACTCATAGTGAGGGGAACCTTGCTACTTGCAGTCATGGTTCTTCTCTTTTGATCTTCCCTTTTAATTTTTCAATCGAATTTGTAAGATCCTTAGTCCACTGGGGGCTTGGTGTATCTTGCCTCCTTGACATGGTGAAAGTCTTTCAATCTTGTTTCCTTGTACTTTACCGAAAGTATTGGCGTACACTTATATTCCCGCTAAAGTGGGGGATAGATGTAGCATCATAAACTTGCGACCTTGCAATTTTCGACCATATTTGGGTCTTCACATTGGCGAATCAAATCCCTAAGTCTGATTGGAGACCCGAGACATGCTCACACTGCCTAAAGACTACATTTCCTCACATCTTGCACTCCCCTCTACTGCTTCATGTCCTGAATTAGGGTAGGACAGGGGCATGGTGCCCCTATCCTTGCCCTATTTTGGTCCCCCTCTGCAGTTATCCTTCATTGGGCTTTGTAATATTGAAGCGGGAAAAGTTTCTCTATGTCATCCTATGACGGAAAATCAGTCAATTAACCCTAATTGATGAGTATATAAGATGTATTATCTCTCCCATTTGTATAACAATAACAAGAATGAGAAGTCAAGAAGTTCATATGAGTTTACTAAGTGGAAATTGTGATCTTAAGAGAAATCAAGCCTTCAAGCATTGAGCATTCTCAAGTCTCCTTTCAAGGCTAGGTGTTGCATTCAAGTCAAGGATTCAACCATTGAAGAGGAGATCTCTTGTAACATACAATTCTACATATCCTCTCAAACAACTCTATCAACATTTCAATTGCATCCTCTCTTGAGGTGAATTCCATTTCAGTCATTTACTTCCATTACTTGCAAGTACTTTTCATCATTTGGTTAATTCCAAAATCGGGGTTTGACTTGAAGGCAAACCCCCAATCCCAACAACATTTTCTCTCTTTTCTGTGTGTAGGTTGCAAGTGCGCAGCTGTATTTGCAGATTTGGACTTCATTTTTAGAGGCGGGAAAACCCTTTTTCGACACACGGATTTTTGGGAGGACCGTGTGCACTTTCAACACGGTCCTGACAATTTTTTCCCAAATTTGTAGGGGAGCTTCATCTTGACATTTTACTGCTAATTTCAGTTGCACAATTTCATCTCGCATTCCTATCTCAAGTTATAATCATTTCTTTGTCTCTTTTACACTTAGACTTAAATCGCATAATTTAACCTATTGCTTTCTAAAAGAAGGGTTACTTTCACTTTCCAAATTCATTATTAATTCACTTGGCATTCAATCTCTCTCTCGAGATTAGATCAAGTGAATTAGCCCCCTTATTTTAAATATAATGTGCATGAGAAGGTTGAGGAGAATCTTTTGTGAAACTTTCACTAGTCTTCTTGAGGAGAGAAAAGCTTTCCTCTTGATCTTTCCATCATTCCTTTTCCCCCACATTACAAAAAGAAAAGACACAAAAATTAAAAGATTGTACAAATATTTACAAGGGTATTTCACAACTTCACTAAATGAATAATTTGAGATGTTATGCACTATGAGACAATGAAAATGGAGTTCTATCATCATATGCAAGGAGATAACTACCATTGCCACAAACTTGTCAAATTATGAATGGACCTCTCCATAGGGATGAGATCAACAACCTTGAATATTTTTTCTTTGCTCTCTTGTCAAAGAGAACCTCAACTTGCTTCTAATGTTCCACAATGTGATCTACCACTTATGCATGTTGTCCCTCCAATTGAGTAAGGAACATGATCCTTTTGTCAATGCAACTCTCATAGGTCTTATCCTCAACAACCTTTGCCAACTTCAGAGAAGAAAGTTCTATAGTAATGGGTATTTCAGCAACACAAAGACATTCCAATCGTTCTTTTTGGTGTGATACAATCAACCCACAAAGAATCATACAAACCCTCGTGCCATTATTGTTGGTTTTCATCAACCAACTTCTTAATAATAGTAACTAGGTCCTTATTGCTAGATTTTGTTTAACAATTCACTTGTGGATAATAATCAGGTGAATGAGCAAGAGTGAATGAGAAAGAGTAATGCCATATTAAAAGAAAAGTTTAGTTATTTTATAAGAATAAAATGCAGTTGCATTATTTTCCACAATTTTTGTGTGGAACACGAAATTTGCAGATTATGTTCTCTTTGAAAAAACAACATACCACCTTTAAGTAGCATGCTTCACTGGGATAGATTTCACCCACTTGATGAAGTAATTCATTTTTGTGAGAGCCTATGTGTGACCTACACTTGAGGATGAATTAATGATTCCAATTAAGTAAATTCCCCATTGCTTGCAAGGTTCTCCTATCACAACCGGCTTCAAAGGAAGAGCTACCAACTTTTTCTTTCCAAAATTGTTGACAAAGGTCACACTTACGTACCCACTTGTAGGCACCTTGAAAGAATCTAGTCTAATAATAATTAGCCCTCAAAATATTTTAAGTTTTTATAGGTGTAGAGAAATGCCCACCATGGGCCAAGTTGTGATATGACTCCAACAAATTTTCTTGTTGCACCTTATCAACACATCTGGAGAAGGTACCATTATTTTTTGTACAAAAAATTGTCCCAAAGAACAAAGTTTGCAACCTTGAGCTTAATGTTCCTTCTTTCTTTAATGGGGTGAAAAGGTGATGAGAGGAGATCAAGTGGAAATTTTTACCCTCCTCAAGAAAGGAGTGAAAGTTTCACAAAGGATTCCCTTCCACATCTCACACACATTACATTTAAAAGAGGGGTAGTTGAATTCACTAGATCCAATCTCAATGGAAAGTGATTTGAATGCTAAATGAATTGACAATTAATTTGGAAAGTAAAGTAGCCCTCTTTTAAATAGACAAGTTGAATTAAGCAATTTGATACTAAGTATGAACATGATAAAGAAATGATTATATCTTGAGATAGAGATGCAGGATGAAGCTGTGCACTTGGAATTAGCAGTAAAATATTGAGATGAAGCTCCCCTTCAAATTTAAGCAAAAATTTTCAAGACCAGGTTGAAAGTGTACTTGGTCCTCCGAAAAATCCATGTGCCAAAAAGGGTTTTTCCGTCTTCCGAAAATGAAGCCTACACCTGCAATTACAGCTGCGCACCTGCAACCTACACACATAAAAGAGAGGAAATTTTGTTGGGATTAGGGATTTGCCTTCAGGTCAAACCCCAATTTGGAATTAACCAAATAATAAAAAATACTTGCAAGTAAATGAAAGGAAATGTCTAAAGTAGAATTAATCTCAAGAGAGGATGCAATTAAAATGTAGATAGAGTTGTTTGAAAGGATATGTGAAGTTGAATGTTTTGAATGTTGAAAGAGATCTCATCTTCAATGGTTGAATCCTTGACATGAATGCAACACCTAGCCTTGAAAGGAGACTTGAAATGCTCAATGCTTGAAGGGATGCTTGAATGCTTGAATTCTTGCACTTGATTTCTCTTTTTGAACTTATTTTTTTTTAATTGTACTTGATTGAACTTATGCGAATAGGAGAGGAAATGTTCCTTATATACTTTCACCATGTCAAGGAGGCAAGATACACCAAGCCCCTAGTGGACTAAGGATCTTACAACTTTGATTGACACAGTAAAAGGGAATATCAAGAGGGAGAAACCATGACTACAAGTTGTAAGGTTCCCCTCACTATGAGTCATGAGAAACAAGGACACCAAAAATTACAAAGCAAAGCCAAGTTCACTAAGTAACTTTAAGTATCAAGAAGGAAAATATGAGCGGAGTGTATGCCCCCACATTAAAGAAATCACACATGCCTTATCAGGAGCGATTTCTTTAAGGTAGGATACACCCAAGAGAGAGAGAGAGAGAGCACATTATCACAAGGATGTAGCCCCCAATCGAGGAATAAACCCAAGGATAATGAACACAAAACACAAAGCACGAGGTGGTTTCGATTTCCTTGGGTTCAGTATGTTGTATGATAACTCATGTATATCATGTATATATATGCATAGAATAGTCGTCATTCCCCAACGAAAGGAAACTACCTTGGAAGAAAGGGAACATGGGTGTCTTTTGAGTCAACATGAAAGAGACCAAAAGAGATCTTAATGCTTTGCATCATCTTCAAGTAGACATTACTAGGGAAAATAGAAGAACAAGGATACACATAGAAGAATGGTCACAAAAGAGCAAGAAAAGAGAGAAAGGTAGAGGATCTACGGTGCTAATGTAGCTATTCTAGCACATCATCCACCTCCTGATCTTGCTGATCACTATTTCGGGAAGGCGGGAAACTTGCCAGAGGAGTGACATTGAGAACAAGAGATGGAGCTATCACAAGATCCAAACAAGGACTATGCTCATATGCTAAGTCACTTTGTTCATTTCTACGAGCTAGCATTAAGGCTTTTGAAAATTCTACAGATAGATGTTTGTCAACATTAACATATTCATGTTCACTATCAGAAGCATTAGGAGTTATATTTCCATCATGAATAATATTTTCACCTATTTCTTTATCAAGGTTTATAGAAAGAGGAGCTCTAACATGAATAGAAGTAAAACCATCACATGTTTTGTGTAACTTATGATTCAGAGGTTTAGGTTCAACATCTTGTTTAGAACAAAAGGGAATCATGTCAACTGTTGGAGTTTTGGGAGATTGAATATTTTGAGGAACCGCTTGACGAGCTTGAGCATGATGCTTTCATCGATGTTCTCTCACACAATGATTTTGTCAAGTCTTAGCATAAGGCTAAGAAGAAGGAGGAATATTTATTGAAGGATGAATATTTGTTGAAGGAGGAATATTCTCATCTTTGGTAGTTGGAGGTTTAGGTTGAGGTCTTTTAAGTTGGATAAGAGGAGAGGCAAGTCTCTTCTATCTATAAGAGCAAGGAGGAGGAACTGCACCATATAAAGGAGGAATGTTTGGTGTAGGAAGGAGACCAGGTCCATCATGAGGAGGAGGTATAGGTCTAACCTTAGGAAAAATATTATAGTTCTTCTTAGGAGAAGGAATAGTTTCATCCATAGGAATAGGTTGGGAATCTTCCTTAGGAGGAAGATTAGTTCTATCCATCAAGGGAAGAACTTTATCTTCAAGAATGATAGGAATATCAAGTGTTGGAGTGTGAGGTTGGCTTAAGGATAAGATCATATCTTTCTTTCATTTTTGATAGGATTGAAAGAGAGTGTCACTCTTGGTGGAAGAGATTGAAATTGTTGAGGCCAAAAGTAATCCATAGGAACACTTGAGCTTCTTTTGGTTGGTCGAAATAAGCTATGGTTAACAGTTATGATTTCTCCATTGTGGGTAAATTTCAAACAATTATGGATTGGAGAAGAAATAGCCTTCATGGAAGATAGCCAAAGATAGCCTAACTTCACATGAAATCGCTCAGATGAAGGAATGATAACAAAGTTGACATCCATAGATTTAGTGTGAGCCTCAATAGGGAGTATGATAGAACCAATGGTAGGACAAGAAAATCCGTCAAATAACTTAACGACCACATTAGTATCATCATAGATTTGGTTTATGCAAATGTAAAGTATAGAAATATGTTGGCATTGAGTTGTCATTGATGTCAACTAGTATGGTGGAAGACAAGTAGGTATTGAGACTATCAGTGACATCATCGGTAAGAGGTGATATGAAGTTGTGTGTTGGCATGACAAGTTGTAACCAGTATAAAGGTTGGTTGTTTGCTTGTGATAATGTTTGTGATATAGAGGCAGAGTGACAAAGAGATAAAAAACCACTAGAGGTGAAGTTGTGCTACCAGTGTAGTGTACACTACCGGTTAGCAATAGGAGAAGGTGTCACTGGTAAGGGCTTGTGCCGGTATGAGTTTGATGAATGATCAAGTTTAAACTCACCTTGTATTGGTGCGCTGAGTGTATGATGATGTGATGCCACATGGAGCTGAGGTGGCGAGCATGCAGAGGTTGGTGAAGTTTCCATCGACAGGGTTGTTGGAGCAGTTAGTCGACATTAAATCAAATAGCCACAAATCATGGGTCGATAACAAATTGATGCAGCTCGAGGAAGAATGAATGAAAGAGAAAGATTAGGGAGTTATTGGTGCCTAGATCGAAGCAAGGAAATTGGATTGCAAGAGGACCTCGAGAAGGAAACAGTTGGGTCATAAATGAGTCGACAGATTTCAAGGCCGGAAATCATGGTCGAGTTTGCTATTTTTAGTAAACATATTTTGGACATATGGAAAACATGTGACAGCTTATTCCTCCAATGCAAGTGTACAATCCAAGGTGGATCAGATCAGATTGGATACAGATTTGGTTGGAAGAAGGAAATCCTAGCCACCCTTTGTTTGAATTAGTTTTTGGTGGGAAATCTTCAGTTTAAAAGATGGCAACCTAAGACAGATAGAATTGCTGCTACTAAAGGGAAAAGAAGAGATTGAAATTATTGTCTGAGAGTCGAAGAGAAAAACACTTGAAGTGTTTGTGAGTGAATATTGTACCGGTAAGGAGAAGCAGGGTAAACTGGTGTAAGGAACAAACCAGAAGAGTGAGCATGGAATGCAGAGGTGAAAAACTGAAGGAAGAAGTACCTGATAGAGAGTAACCAAGTGCAATTTGAATTCATTAGAATAGAGGGAGAGAAGATTAAGGAGAGTTAGAACTAGCAGGAAAGCTAAGTTGCAGTGTGTGTTGAGTTGATATATACCGGTAAGATAGAAACCGACAGTGCAAAGCTTTGAAAGGTTGCAAGACCTCATTTGTAGCAAGGATCAAAATTATTTATCTGAGTTTTTCATATTGTTGATTGCAAGGGTTGTAGCTCCTTTATGTTGTAGCCTATAAATTGTGTAGGGGTTGGTGCTCCTTTGAGTTGATGCTCATAAATCAGGGGTTAGTGCTCCTTGGGTTGGTGCGCTAAAATTTGTAATCGGATCTTTTCATTGTGAGGTTGGATTGGAGCAGAAGATCTCCAATAGCTATTCTCACCAAGGTTTTTCCCACATTGGGTTTTCCTCGTACATCTGGTATTATGTGTTGCATCTTCATGTGTGTGATGTATTAATCCTTTAGTTATTTCTCCTACACACACTGTTTGCATTGCTTTAGTAACCAGTCTGCATCTTGTGTATCTCACATTGAACCGGTATAGCTTTGATTAAGTAAAAACTGTTAAAATCACTGATTCACCCCCCTCTCAGTGATCCATTGTGTCCAACAAGATATTCTTCAGTGATGACATTAACCATGCAAGAGGGATCAATAAGCACACCACGATAGGGTTTGTCTTGGATCTTCGTAACTATGTATAAGGGTCCATCAGGTGCTCTAATGGTCTCACCAGGGTCAAATGTGATACATGAATCCTTAAGAGTTTCTTGTTTCTCTACCATATTCACCAAATTTTGAGTTGTGGTAGTGAAATCAGAGGGAGAGAAAGAAGTATGTTCAATCTCAATCACTTTAGAGGTATGAGGTAGAACACAATATGTCACTGAGAGGGGGAGTGAATCAGTGATATCAAACAATTTCCAACTATGTGTGTGCAACCGGTAAACTAATGAAAACACTAGTAATCAAACACACACAAAGGAGGAATCTCACAACACCAGATATACGAGGAAAACCCAATGTGGGAAAAACCTTGGTGAGAAATGTTGTTGGAGTCTATTGCTGCAATCTAGCCTCACAATAAAACACGGTATTACAAAGATTTAGGGCACCAACCCCTATTGATTTAGGACACCAACCCAGGGAGCACCAACCCCTAATTTTATGGGCACCAACCCCTACACCAGGCACCAACTCGGTGAAATACAATGAAATACAAACTTATTACAATGAAAGAACCTTTTTACAAATGAGTTTTGTAACACCTAATTAACTTCTCTCTGTCGGTTACAAATCTTCTTTGTTTCACCAGTTCTTTCACTACCGGTTATCAATTTTTTCTCTCTGATCCCTTATCGGTCAATCTCTACCTTTGTTGACTTCCTCTGATACTCACCCTATACTCTATCACTCTCGAATGCCTTCCTACTGGTTCACCTCAACTCCGTTATCTATCGGTTAAACCTCTGCTAAACCCCCCTTATCGGTTACACCTTTTATATCGGTTCTCCTTTAGATAGTTAGTTCCAATACTCTTCTCAGTCTGATCTACACTCTATTCGCTCAAGCACACTCCTCTCTATCAACTGGCATCACCTCTCATCTCTTCAATCTGCATATTTATACATAAGATTTCCCACCAGAATTAGATTCAAACTATCTAAGGTTAGGGTTTCTTCTACCTACCATGAACCGTATCAGATCGCATCAGATCTCCTCTCCACAATTGGCAACCTGCACCAAATCAAGCTTCATCATCATTTTCCCTTCCTTCCAGAACATGCTTACTATATTGGCAAATACGGCTCTGGTTTTTATCAATCACCATAAATGCACTGGATGTTTTTCTTCACCAAATCTAATCTTCTAATCGACATCCTACATTGAACCTTACATCACAAATATCAATCTTATTATGTCGTTATGCTTCAAGCTACAAACTTCTATCATTATCCTATGATTTATGCAGATTGCATTAAATGTCTTACCAATCACCGACTAATTCGATGATGCACTATTCACTTGCCACTTGGAGACCACATGGCATCTCAGTTGGCATCCAACTCAACTTAGTCTATTGTGTCGGTTTAAACTTAGTCACTGACTAAACACACTACCGATTTTTGCCTTATGCTACCGGTCTTCTTTCCCTAGCAGTCATGCAATGACCGGTCAACCTTTGTATCATCTCTTCACTATTCTGTCAGTACCTTCAAGATAAATTGGATTGCTCCCAGTTCTGTGTTCACATTCTATGTGATCCAGTAATCATTCACTCCGTTATTTTTTCTTTTACATGTTCATACATGCTCACCAGTGGACCTGTTTACCGATTGACACTACACCTTTCAGAATACTGGTTGACATAACCAATCTTACCTTTATTTATCTCTTTGCTTTCTTATGTTTGCTTACCAGTGAACATCCATATCGGTAACATCTCCTTCTTTCATTCTGCATACACCTTTCATACCGGTAACCATCCATACTGGTAACCATTCATACCAGTTGACATCAATGACAACACAATGCCAACAATCTCCCCCTTTGGCATTAATGTCAACACACAATAATCACTATCATATCGGTTCCTTCTCCCCCTTTGACAACAATGACAAAGGGCACAAATAATGTCTAGTATCTACTAGCATATCGGTTCCTTCTCCACCATCCAATATCCACTCACTTTCTGCCATTCTTCAGTAGAGAAGATCACAAGACTCTGTATGTACTTAACTAGTACAATCTTTCCATTTGTCAAATCTCCCTCTGTGTCTAGCATATGGTTCAAAAATCAAAAGATATGGTCGTTAACTCCCCCTAAACCATAGATCTCCATACTGACTTAAGTGCATGAAGCTGGTGACACAACTCCTAACTTGTGTCTCTGATACTCAAATATGCTTACTGGTAGAGTTTTTATGAATATATCTGCCACTTGTTCACCTGTAGGGACATACTCTACCTTAACTTCTTGGTCTTCAACCTTCTCCTTGAGAAAATGGTATTTGATGGAAATGTGCTTTGTCCTTGAGTGCATAACCGGGTTCTTTGATATATTGATTGCACATGAATTATCACACCAAATAAAAATAGGGTTAGATATTTCTACCTGAATATCCTTGAGGGTTTGGTTCATCTGCAATACCCGCGAACAACATTTAGCATCAACATTATATTATGCTTCAGTAGTAGATAGGGAGATTGAATCCTGCTTCTTGATGTGTCATGAGACCAACCGGTTACCTAAGAAGAATGCATCACCACTTGTGCTCTTCATGTCATCAATGCAGCCTGCCCAATCAGCATCTATGTAGGCTTGTAAGGTGAAATGTCCTTGCTTAGGATACCATAGTCCATAATCAATCATTCCTTGTATGTACCTAAAGATTCTTCGGGCTGCATTTTCATGTGATCATTTGGGTGCATCTTGAAATCTTGCAACCATGCATACTATCTGCACTATATCCGATCAAGAAGCAGTAAGATATAACAGACTACCAATCATGGATCTATACAATGTCTGATCCACTACCGGTGATTCATCATCCTTTCTCAACTTGCATCTGGTCACCATGGGGGTACTTACCGCTTTGTTGTTTTCGATTTGAAATTTCTTCAACAAGTTTCTGGCATACTTGGTTTGACAGACAAATATTCCCTTGTCTCATTGTGAAATCTGCAAACCAAGGAAAAATGACAGCTCTCCAAGCATTGACATCTCAAACTCTGACTGCATCTGATCAACAAACTCTTTGCACAAGGTATCCCTGTTCCCTCCAAAAATGATGTCATCCACATATACAACCACAATAATCATGTGGTTTCCATCTACTTTAATGTACATATTACTATTTGCACTTCCCTTTTTGAAGCCCTGCTCCTTTAGATACTTATCTAACCTTGAGTACCATTCTCTTGGAGCCTGCTTCAACCCATACAGTGCTTTCTTCAACCGACACACAAAGGTTTCATCATGATGTAGTAGAAAACCTTATGATTGTTCCATGTATACTTCCTCTTCTAAATTTCCATTCAGGAAAGCAGATTTTACATCCATTTGATAGACTTTGTATCCCTTGTAGGATGAAAGGGCTAGAAACATTCTAATGGCCTCAAGTCTAGCAATCGGTGCAAATGTTTCTTCAAAGTCTATTCCTTCTACTTGTGAGTATCCTTTGCACAGACCTTTCTTTATGCTGGATAATTTTTCCTTCTCCATTCATCTTATTCTGGTAAACCCATTTTGTGCCAATAATATTCTTGCCAGTCGGTCTAGGAACTAATTCCCAAGTCACATTCTTCTCAATTTGTTGCAGTTCCTCTTCCATTGCCTCCATCCATTTCTGAATTTTGTTGGCCTCATTAAATGTTTTGCGTTCCATTCCAGTCATGAGGCATAAATTGATTTGGTCATCATTCCGGGTAAGTCTTCTTCTAGTCTACACACCATCACTCTTATTACGAATAATTTGATATTCTGGGTGATTTTTCCGCACATACCAGTTGAGGAACTTGTTTGATGCTTCTTTCGGTTCACTGTCACTCTGAACTTCATCTTCATCATCATTGTCATCATACCAGTTTATTTGTGCTTGTCTTCCTTTATAAATATATTCATCAACTCTTACATGCACACTCTCAATGACTCTTCTTAGTCTTTTGTTGTAGTATTTGTAGGTTTTTCTATGAGTTGAGTATCCCAAGAAGATACTTTCATCACTCCTAGAATCAAAACTACCCAGGCCATCCACATCTCTCTTGATGAAGTATTTACTTCCAAACACTTTGAAGTATTTAACTGATGGCTTCCGATCATACCACGGTTCATAAGGTGTCATTTTGTTGTTTGTTCTCAGTTGAACCCGGTTCAAAGTATATACAACAGTGTAAACTGCTTCCTTCCAATATATATCCGATATGTTTGCCTCATTTATCATGGTTCTTGCCATCTCTTTGATTGTCCTATTTTTCCTTTCTACAACACCATTTTGTTGTGATGTTCTTGGAGCTAAATATTGTCTTCTTATTCCATGTCTCTCATAGTAATCTTCAAACTCATTTGATGTGAACTCTCCAAGCCAGTCTGATCTTAGACATTTTAGCTTGCGTCCACCCTCTCAACCATCTTTTGGAAAATATTGAATCGTTCAAAGGCTTGAGATTTGTCCTGTAGGAAACCGACCCATGTCATTCTTGAAAAATCATCAATGAGGAACATGAAGTATCTTTCACTGGCTAGAGCTCTTGTTCTGGTTGGTCCACATAGATCAGTATGCACCAGTTCAAGTGGCCTTGAATTATTATGCTCTTTAGTCTTGAAGCTCACCTTAGTCTGCTTTCCTCTTATACATTCATCACAAAATGTGCTTACCGGTTTGATGATGTGTGATATATTTCTCTCAGAGCCCTTTTTTCTTACTATAGCTAGATTATCAAAATTTATGTGGCCTAATCTCCTGTGCCACAACTAGCTCTCATCTACTTGTCCCATCATGCATTGGGACTAGAATAATTCCTTCATATTGTACACATTTCCATCTGTTCGTTTACCTTCTCCAACAATCTAACCGGTACTCTCTTTTCTTATCTGGCAACCAGTAGAGTCAAAAGTTAATTTGTAACCTTTATCACACATTTGAATCACACTTAGTAAATTGTGCTTTAAAACTTCCACATAATATACATCACGGGCCTTCAATTTTCCATCTATATTGAGAGTACCTTTTCCTTTTATCTTGATGGAGGAATTGTGTCCAAATCTTACTGAGCCTCCATTCCAATCTTCAAGCTTAATAAATTTATTTTTGTCACCAGTCATGTGATTGGAACATCCACTATCTACAACCCATAAGTTCCTTCTCTCTGCATGCAGGGTAGTCTGTACAACCAGACTTGTTTCTGCCTTATTTTTTTCCTTTTCAACCCAAACCGGTTTGTCTTCCTTCTTCTTATCTACTCCAATTTCATGCTCTAGTTTTTTTACTAGTTCCTGATCTGGTACCGACTTCTTTTGTCGGGTTGTTTAGAGTTTGCAATGTTTAGCAATATGCCCAAACTTTTGACAATTATAACATTTTACATCAACATTAAAAGATGAACCTTTAAAACTATTGTAGGACACCGGTTGACTTCTCCTACATTCAAAAATCCTATGAACAAATCCATTGCACTGATAACACACAACATTCATACCCCAGAGTGCAACAAATGAGTTTCTACTTTCAAAATTAACAGGGGGCTTATTCATCAGTCTACAATCAGCAGCTCTATGTCCAAACTTATTACACCGGTAGCAATAACCATGGAAATTGGGTGCATACCAGTCTTGTTGCTTTGGAATAGCAAACCTTTGTCTCACTGGATGTCTTCCTCTCATGTTGTTGATTCTATTGAATCCTTCACTATCCACCTTAGGCATGGCTTTATGAATTGCATACTGGTAAGGTGTGTGACTGTTTTGGTTCACAAGCTGATTTCTTAAAGCCTCAGCATAGGTCTTCTTACCAGTATATTTGCTTACTCTAATGGTTTTCTTCTCTTTACTTTCACTTGCGGAATCAAATTGTATCTCCTCAACGGATGTGTATTGTCTATTTAAACATTGTCCTTCTTCAAATACTAAACCACCAGTGTCTTTTGAATGCTTCTGTTTGCTCAACATCTTCTCTAAAGCTTTAGTGCTTCCCTCATACTTGCTCCTCATCTTCAATTCATCCTTGCTCTTTTCTAGATCCTTTCTGAGCTTTAAAATTTCTTCTTCCAGATTTTGTTGCTCCTTTTCCTTCTTTATCAAATTAGAGGATGTAACTTCACATATCCTCTTACCTTCTTCCAACTGGAGTTGTAAATTAGAAATTGTTTTCTTGGATTCCTCCAACTGTTCTTGTTCCTCTACAACAACATGCTTGACCTTTTTGAGTTCTCTTATGGTTTTCTTCAACTCCTCAAGTGCACTTATGAGCTCACCTTCTAAATCCACTTCAGCTTAAATGTCTTCATCTTCATCTGCTTCATCAATCGGTTCACCTAGTGCCATAAAGAGGTTAACTTTTCTTTCATCCTCATGGCAATCATCTTCTGATGCACTTTCTTCATCTGTGGTATCATCTTGAAAGGTATATAGACTGATCTACTTTTGGTAGCCTCTTCTTTCTTGTTGGTAGACCTTCTTCTCTTTATCTTTATCAGAAGACCTACCAAAGCTTCTTTGCTCATCTCCACTGGTTTCACCATAGGGACATTTTGCAGCAAATTGTCCTATTTTACCGCAATTAAAGCATTTGAGAGGTAGTTTTCCTTTATACTTACCAGATCCTCTTTTAAGCTTTCCTACAAAGTTTGCAACTTCAGTATCAGAGTCTCCACTAGATTCTCTATGAGCACTTACTTCCTTACTCTTTTTGGTGGAGTTGAAAGCAACTTCTTTCTTGGAAGTTCCTTCAACGGTTGTCCTCATCTCATAAGCAGTTAGAGAGCCAAACAACTCATCCATTGAAAAGATTTTCAGATCCTTGTCTTCCTCTATAGCAGAGACCTTAGTATCATACTTAGATGTGAGTGATCTAAGCACCTTTTTGACAATAACTTCATCAACAATTTCCTCTCCAAGTCCTCTGATGGTGTTCACAGTTTCATCTACTCTCTAAAAATAATCTACAATCTTTTCTGCATCTTTCATCTTCAGGCCTTCAAGTTGCCCTCTTAGTGTTTGCATCTTTTCCTCCTTGACCTTGACTTCTCCTTTAAATAAGCTCTGCAGTTTATCCCAAGGCTCCTTAGGGGATAAGTAGTGCATAACCTTAACAAACTTAGTATCAGATAGCCCACTGAGAATAACATGTTTAGCCTTTGCATTGTTTTCATACTCCTTCTTAGCATCCAGATCTATAGGAGTAACACTAGGGACAATATACCCATTCTTGACTGACATCCAAACATCAAAATCTAGGGAGGATAGATAGGTTTCCATTTTTCTTCTCCAAAAGGCATAGTTGGTTCCATCAAACATGGAATCTTTGGAGGAGAAGGACTCATTTCTCGCCATTGTGTTCTTAGACCAGAATCTACCCAAGTTAGAGAAAGATTTAACCAACTGGGAACCTAAGGCTCTGATACCAATTGTAGAACACAATATGTCACTGAGAGGGGGGTGAATCAGTGATATAAAACAATTTCCAACTATGTGTGTGCAACCGGTAAAGTAATGAAAACACTAGTAATCATACACACACAAAGGATGCATCTCACAACACCAGATATACATGGAAAACCTAATGTGGTAAAAACCTCGGTGAGAAATGTTGCTAGAGTCTACTGCTCCAATCCAGCCTCACAATAAAACACAGTACTATAAATATTTAGGGCACCAACCCAAGGAGCACCAACCCTTAATTTTAAGGGCACCAACCCAAAGGAGCACCAACCCTACACCGAGCACCAACTTAGTGAAATACAATGAAATGCAAACTTGTTACAATGAAATCACCTTGTTACAAATGAGTTTTGTAACACCTATCAACTTCTCTCTACTGGTTACAACTCTTCTTTGTTTCACCAGTTCTTTCACTACCAGTTATCAATTCTCTCTCTCTATTTCCCTTACCGGTCAATCTCTTCCTTTGTTGACTTCCTCTAATACCCACCCTGTACTCTATCACTCTCAGATGCCTTTCTACCGGTTCACCTTAGCTCTGTTATCTACCAGTTAAACCTCTGCTAAAACCCCCTTACTGGTTACACATTTTTTATTGGTTCTCCTTCAGATACTTAGTTGCAATACTCTTCTCAGTCTTTTCTACACTCTGTTCACTCAAGCACACTCCTCTCTATCAAGAGGCATCACCTCTCATCTCTTCAATCTACATATATATATATAAGTAAGCTTTCTCGCCATAATTAGATTCAAACTATCTGTGGTTAGGGTTTCTTCTACCTACCATGAACCATATCAGATCGCATCAGATCTCCTCTCCACGATTAACAACCTGCACCAAATCAAGCTTCACCATCATTTTCCATTCCTTCCAAAACACACTTACTATATTTGGCAAATATGGCTCTGGTTTTTATCAATCACCATAAATGCACTAGATTTTTTTTTTCACCAAATCTGATCTACTACTCGACGTCTTGCACCGAACCTTACATCACAAATATCAATCTTATTATGTCATTCTACTATGAGTCGCAAACCTATATCATTATCTCATGATTTATGCAGACTGCATTAAATGTCTTACCAATCACCGACTACTTTGATGATGTACTGTCACTTTCCCCTTGGATACCACGTGGCAGCTAAGTCGACATCCAACTCAGCTCAGTCCATTGTGTCAGTTTAAACTTAGTCACCGACTAAACACACTATCGATTTTTGCCTTATGCTACCTGTCTTCTTTCCCTACCAGTCATGCAATGACCGATTAACCTTTGCATCATCTCTTCATTGTTCTGTCAGTAACTTCAAGCTAGCTTGGATTGCTCTCGGTTTTGTGTTAACACTCTATGTGATCCAACAATAATTCACTCTGTTAGTTTGTCTTTTGCATGTTCATACATGCTCACCAGTGGACCTATTTACCAATTGACACTGCACCTTCCAGCATATCGGTTGACATAACCAATCTTACCTGTAGTTATCTCTTTGCTTTCTTATGTTTGCTTACCGATGAACATCCATACCAGTAACATCTCCTTCTTGCATCCTGCATACACCTTTCATACAGGTAACCATCCATACCGATGACATGCCATACTTACCGGTTGACATCAATGACAACACAATGCCAACATGAGAGGATAAAGGATTAGTAAAAAAATTAAGATTTCTATTAGGAGGAGCTACTGATTTTTTTCCCTTATCATTTAAACCTTCCATAGATAAAGTATTATTATCAATCAGGTCTTGAATATTTCTTTTTAATGCAAAACATTTCTCAGTATCATGACCAGGTTGACAATGAAATTTGTTGTCCTTGATTTCAGTTTGGCCAAAATCGTGAGGCAACCCTACGAAACTGGTCCGTTTCGTACCTTATGGTCTCCGGGAGAGCTTAATCGACTTGGTCGGTTACTTCATTTCGTTCTTTGCTTTTCATTTTTTTTAATTGTTTTCCTTGTTTCTTAGGATTGCAGGGGTCTTTGTTAATGAATTGCACTTCGGATTTTAAAGTCCAAAGTGTATTTGTGATTTGTTGCAATCTGCAGTTCGGACTTTAAAACCTGAACTGCATGTTGTCTTTGCTTGCAGTTCGGACTTTAAAGTTCGAACTACATGGGGTTTTTTGTGTTAGCTTGCATGTTGGGTTTTAAAGTCCGACGTGCAAGTGTCCCTAGGTTGCATGTCGGACTTTAAAACCCGAAATGCAACTGCGAGTTATATTAATTAGCATTTATTGCTAATTAGGGTTTTCTTAAAAGCTTTTTAAAATTAATTTTATGCATTTTAATTTTCATTGTGCTCCATTTTCTTCTTCCGCGTGCCCTCCTCTGCTCTTGCTCATCATGATTTGGATTTCCCCTGCCTGATTGTCAGATCTTTTTCATCGGCGAATTGGAAGAGGTAAGTTCTTCTATTTTCAGGTTTTTATTTTGCCTTTGTTTGTTTGTTTTCATGTTCTCTTTTCATTTTTGTTTGTTTTTCGGATTTAGATCCAAAGGGAAATCGGATTTTGAAGTCTAATTGCCTCCTTAGATCTGGAGTGCAATCGGACTTTAAAACCCAATTGCCCTCTGGATATCCTTATCTTCCCTGCACCCTAGACTTTAAACTCCGACATGCAGCCAAAGAGTTGTCCCTCCGCATATCGGATTTTAAAGTTCGATATGTGGCATGTTAACCTTCACATATCGGGCTTTAAAATCCGATATGCGGAGGGGTGGGGGTTGACATGTTGGGTTTTAAAACCTGACATGTCAACCGGATTCTTTCCTTCTAAAAGCACATCAGACTTTAAAGTCCGATGTGCTGATTCTAAGTTTTTTCCTGCACATCGGAGTTTAAACTCCGATGTGTTGTTGTTTTTCCCTACTTTGCACATCGGGTTTTAAACTCCGGTGTGCAGGTTATTTTTCCATATTGCACATCAGAGTTTAAACTCTGATGTGTTGTTAACCTATCCCAAGTCTGCACATCAGGTTTTAAACTCCGATGTGCATGTTTTGTTTCTGAAGAAGCAAATCAGACTTTTTTCTCCGACCTACTGTTTTAGCAGTTTTTACTCCTTGGCCTATTTTAAGTCTTGTTTTTCGATCCGTTTGAGAAAAAAATGATTGTTGATAATAATGAAAGGCTAATCATCAGTATTGAATGCAGTCATTGTGCACGAATGTCAAAGAAGCCCGAGTCTTCCTTAGGACAGTCTTCTCCGAGTAAAGCATCATCAAAGAAGATGAAATACAAGTACAACAGGTACTTGAATATGTACCCTGAGAGTTCAGTGGACTCAAACATTAAGGAGATCAAGGACACCAAAATTGGGCACGTTGACATGCAAGAGTTTCTTGACCAGGTTCAAAAGGCTCCTGCACACCTGACCAGTTTAATCAAATCTGAGCTACATAAGTATGCATCCTTCCCAGTCGCGGCTCACGATCCTAAATTTGTACTAGCAGTGGTTGATCACTTTGATCCAAGCACAAGGCAGGTAAAAGATGATGATCAGAAGGTCATAATAACTCTAGACAGTGTATTCTTCAATAGTGTTTTCAAAGGCTCATCAGATAAAGTGGCTGATATTTCCCAAGAGAGTGCTCAAGAGTACTACGAGAAACATGAGGATAAATGCAAAAAGGTGATTAATACTGTTTATCTCTCTACTGCTAGATCTTCCCTCACTTCATGATAGCCTAAGTCTTTCCATAGGAGTGATTTTAATGAGGAGTATAATGACATGGTCACCATGTTATCCAGAGTGAGAGGATTAAAAGACTCTCATTATTTCCAAAGTTGGATGATTTACTATATGAATATAATTAGAAAGGGAGCTGCAAGAATTGATTGGGGAGAACAAATCAGTGACGCGCTTTACACCCAACTGAAAGAGGTCATGGTAACACTGAAGTTTTATATGACATCATGCTTGGTTTACGCAGCTGCTTCTATGAGGCAATATCCAGGCTTGTCAACCAAGGGTGACTAAAGAGTGGTGCCCGTTTGGGAGTACTATGATCAGCTAACTATCAAAAATCAAGGTAATCATTACAGGAGGGTTAATGATGCTTTCTTTGCTATTTGGAAGTGCATTTTTTATAAAGGCCTACAGAAGAGAAGAATATCAGAGGCTGCTTATAGCAGGGTGTCCCATTTTGGGTGTGTATTCCTACAATTTCCCACATTCACCTATATCCGGATTGGATGCTTCTCAGGTGAGCCCTTCATCCTTCCAAGGTTTCCTTCAGATAAAATTGCCCTTATGGAGCTGTGTAGACAACTGATTAGTGTACATGAGAAACAATCACAAGCACATAAGACTGGGCTGAAATTCACAGAGTCAATTGGCAGGTATTTCGTGCTAACCAATCCCAAAGCCAAAAATATGGAGGAGGAAATGTAGTGGAATACCATGAGAAGATTCAAGGCCCGAACCGATTTTGATTTTCAGGGTGCCATCATCAGACAAGGACAAAGACAACATATGATCCGAAGATTATACCATGCAGATTGTGGAGCGCGGAGTGGAGACACATGAAAGTGTGAAATTAGATTCTCAGACAACCCTTAATTCTTTGTTAAGAAGACTGGATCAAGAGAGGGATGAGAATAATATCCTGAAGCAGAAGTGTGAGCAGTTGACCAACGTCCTCTTAAAGGTAACACAATCTTCTCAAGAGGTTGAACCTATAGGATCATCAATAGATACTGAAGCTCTCAAGAAGATTGAGCAGGAAGGAGCTAAGGGCCGAGTAATGGACGAATGGATCTCGCGGCTAAGGTCAGAAGGCTCTCATCTTCTAAGTTCAACGGTGGAACTATTGTTTGATTATGAAGTGATCTAGAGTCGGATGCAAAGACTCAAAACCTCTTTATCCTAGGAAATTGAGGAAGTTGTGAACAACACTACCCTTTGGAGCAAAATGGAGGATTTCAAGATAGATGTCCTGGTTGAGAACAAGGTAATTCCCAAAAGGGAGAAGTATATTCAGATCTTGTCCTTATTGTCTCATAAACAAGAGACAATGAAATTAATGATTGCAGAGCTGGATCGCAAAAAGAAAGAAGGTGATGACGAGGTTGACCTTATTTTTGCTAAAGTAGGTGATCTCCCTTGCTATTTGTATGATGGTGATCAAAATCTTGTCACTGCTGAAGTCGTCACCCAAGAATTTCTTTCCTTGATGGACCAATGCATGGGACAAGACTTCTCTCTTGATACATTTGATAAATTGTTAGAAATTCAGGTAAGCTTTGAAGTCCTCGCATCCATGCTAAAGGATGTTAAGAAGAAACAGGTGAAGATGCAAGATGCCATGTCCCATATCTAAATCATCACAAGTTCCACCTTGATGCCAAGTGAAGCAAAGGTTAAACCCATTCTCGCTAAATTCGAAGGCTTTCAGAAATCCAACGAAGAAGAGAATCAAGAATGAAGTTCCCCTTTTTGACACTCTTTCTTCATGCAGCTGCACCGATATATGTTATCAATTTTTATGTAGTTGGACGTTTTCTTTATGTAGTAGTTGTCATAAAATGGGACTGTGCAGTTGAATAAGTCAACTGTGCCCACCTTTTTCTCAACTTCTTTTCCTATATAAGGAGGACCTTTTTGTAAATATTTTTTATCTTTTTCATGCTTAGCGAAACTCTGCTAGATTTTTATCCCAATTAAGACTTTGGGCTTTTTGTGGTGAGAATTCAATCAAACAAATAAAGAAAACAGTTTTGTTGATTGCAAACTTTGTGTTGTATCAATAAATTTGTTTATATTATTTAATGTTCCTATGTCCATTGAATACATATTATCTTTACTTATTTGGTCTTTAAGATATTGCTACATGGTTAAAGAGCTCTCAAATCTTGCCAATAGACTCTGTGCTCTTAGCATACTTGAGAAATCTACTGATAAAGGAAGTAATTTGTAGTAAGCTTTGTATTACTGCGGTTATTAGTAGTTTAATGGATTAGAAATCTATACTTGAAGACTTTGTTCTTTAAGCTAAGTTTCTAATTGTTTGATTTGTAACGGTCAGTGTGAATTAGTGTTACTGTAAAGAAGACTTTGTGTTGCTTAAAAGTAACTATTTGTGTAGTTTGTTAGATTAATAGTTCTTTTCTTTAAGTATCTGAAGAGGTAGAGAAATTGTAACTAGGTGAAGGGAGAATACATAAACTCTGAAAAAAGAGAGTTATATGCCCAACACCAACCCACAAATTTAATTTCTTGTTAATTAGCGGAGAAATTTCATAGCGAACCTCCCCTTGATGAGAGGAGAGATTAATTTCATAGCATAGCGTTGTGTGAATTTTATGTTTTGTCATTAGCACGCTGGTGACAAAATATTCACCCAACAAAATTGACAAAAAAAATTATTATCAAAGTAAGGTGAGGTTCTCTTAGAAGGGTCAATTGGTTTTATTGGAGGAAGTTTGATAACATTTCTTTATGATAACTGAGACATAATGCTATGTAAAGATTCATTCAAAGGAGTAAATTGTCTTTCTCTTTTAAAAAATTTAGAAATAGGAGGCACACCTATTGTAGCATTCACATTGTTGTTGTTGATGGTGTCATTGAATTTGATGAATCCTTTGCTCGGTTTGAACTTTGCAAATGGTTGTTGAGCACTCTCACCCTTATCACTCAGAGCCATAGGAGTAGATTGCTCTAGTTGACTCGCAATCAATTGATAATTGTGAAGTGTTGCGCACAACTGCGAAAAGGAAGTAAACTCAGAAAGGAGAAGTTTTTCTCTAATGTCTTTTTGCAAATTAGAAATGAAAATTATTTGAATATCATTATCAGACACTCGAAAAGAAATTTGAGAACACAAATGCTTATATCTACCAATGAAATCAATCACTTTTTCTTTAACATCTTGTTTACAATGCATTAAATGAGTCAAAGTGATTTTAGGACCTATGTTGTTTTGAAATTGTTTAATAAAATCATTTGCTAAATGTTGAAAAAAAGTAATAGAATAAGAAGGCAAAGAGCAATACCATTGTAAAGGCTTATCTCTTAATGTTCTAGTAAACAATTTGGCAAGTAGTCCTTGATCATAAGCAAAGTCAGTACACAAAGTTTGAAATGTTTTGACAAGTGTTAAAGAATCACCTTTTCCATTATAGAGTTCCAATTGAGGGACTTCAACATGTTTAGGAGGGACAACTCTAACAATATCAAGAGAAAGTGGGTCCACAACATCAAATGTGGGCACTCTAAACTTGGATTGACTCATAAAAGCAATTTGTTGTTGCAATGATGACACAGTTTGAGCAAGGTTATTAATGGTTGCTTCATTTGAGGAATTCATGTTAGAAATGTTTGATTGAGAAGGTGGTGTTATGTTATTGTAAGAAGGCATTGATTGAGAATAAGGTGGTGAAGCACTATGTTAATTAGGCATAGGTGATGATTGAGTAGGAAATGGGACACTGAAAGGAGGGATAGAATGATTGGATGAATTGCCCCCTTGTGTCACATTGATTGGTTGGGAAACAATAGGAATACTTATTGAAGGCATAGATAAAGATGGAGGATTAATTGAGGAAAAGGGATTGCCCCCATGACTAATGGTTGTAGGTATGGCATTTTGAGTTGATGTAGCCATGATGTTTGAAGTGAAAGTAGGAATGCTAGTCATTGAAGTGGTCAAAGGAATATAATGATTGATTTGTGTAGAAGGTTGGGCATAACCTAAGTTTTCAGCACAACTCTTTATAGGCATGACATTATAATCAACAATATGAGTAATGCCATACAATATATCAATTCCATTCTTATCACTTTGAATTATATGCTTTAGACCTTCAATTAATGGAAGAGCTTCACTATTAGGGTATTCTTGGGACATCCATTGTTGAAAGTTGTCAAATTGATTGTCCAATTTCGAAAGTTGATCTATGGAAACTCTAGTCAAAGCTTCTTCTTCATCATTGGAATCATCAATTGGGCATATATGGATGTTATTAAGATGGGAAGAATTAGCATTATCCTCATTGAAGAAGTCACCCAAATCAGGCTCCATCTCTTCGGGTATTAAACCTTGAGAAGCCTTAATTCAAATGCTTCATCTAACAGGGATAGTATAGGTAGGACTAATAGTGGTAAAAATCATGCACTATAGAGAAAATTTGAATTTTGAATTTTGGGAACAAAGTTTGCAAAATTGAATAATGAAAAATTCAAGAAAATGATGATCATACAATTTGAACTTTTGGAAAGAGGAAAAGACGTAATCTCCAAGAAGTTTTATGATAAAAAGAAAAAAAAATTAAAATTAGGGCCAATGGGATACCACTCAATTTCAAAATTAAAACTGACAAAAATTAAGATTTTTAAAATCAGGGCAGATTATAATTGACCACTTAATTTTAAATGTTTCCTTGAAAGTTTTGATGTTGAAATTGGGAAGTATTTTTTATTTTAGAGGAATCAAAGTTTGACAAATCAACCAATTTTCTGCATTTAAGCAATTAAATACAGTCATAACAATCTCCCAAAATTTCAGGAAACAAGTCAAGGACCAGGTTGAAAATGCACCTAGTCGACCCAACTTTTTCAGAAATGTTCAGGGATGAAAGATACAATGATTTTAGGGATAACCCCAAAAAATTGATTGATTTTACGAATTTTAGATAGACAAAATTAAGGTTTGAATGCCAAAATAGGACCCTATTAGGGTTTTGAAAAAGATAAGAAATTAGATTGCAAATTTGAAAAAGGTCAAACCTTATGGATAAGGCCACCTTGAATAATATTTAAAAAACTGAAATTGATTGAAATTTACACAAAATCCAAGTAAATTTGAAAATCAAGGTTTTAGGGCCTAACCACTGAATTTTGAAATTTTGAATTTTGGAGAAAGGAGGGAAATTAAAAATTTGAACTTGAGACAAGAAGACAAATCTGAAAATTAAATGTAAATCCAATTTTTGAACAAGTTCAAGTTGATTTTTTGAAAATTAGGGTTTTGAGAACTAACCATGCAATTTTGTAAATTTGATTTGCAAATTGAACAAGACAATGAAGAAATTGAATTTGACAAGGAATGCAATTTTTAGATCTAAAACAATAGTTAGCAATTTTTGCAAGATACAAGTTCAATTTCAATTTTAACAACTAGGGTTTGATTGAATTAACCACTAAGTTTTGTAAATTGCAAGAAAATGAAACTTGTAAATGAAAAATATGCAATAATTTTGAATATCAAGCATGTAAGATGTCGGGTTCACCAAAATGTAATGGGGTGAAAAGGTGATGAGATGAGATCAAGTGGAAAGTTTTACCCTCCTCAAGAAAGGAGTGAAAGTTTCACAAAGGATTCCCTTCAACTTCTCACGCACATTACATTTAAAAGAGGGGTGGTTGAATTCACTAGATCCAATCTCAATGGAAAGTGATTTCAATGCTAAATGAATTGACAATGAATTTGGAAAGTAAAGTAACACTCTTTTAAAATAGACAAGTTGAATTAAGCAATTTGAGACTAAGTATGAAGATGACAAAGAAATGATTATATCTTGAGATAGAGATGCAGGATGAAGTTGTGCACCTGGAATTAGCAGTAAAATATCGAGACGAAGCTCCCTTGCAAATTTGAGCAAAAATTGTTGGGATCGGGTTGAAAGTGTACTTGGTCCTCCGAAAAAATCCATGCACCAAAAAGGGTTTTTTATGTCTCTGAAAATGAAGCCTAAACCTACAATTCCAGTTGCACACCTACAACCTACACACAGAAAAGAGAGGAAATGTTGTTGGGATTGGGGGTTTGCCTTCAGGTCAAACCCCGGTTTGGAATTAACCAAATAATGAAAAATACTTGCAAGTAAATGAAAGGAAATGTCTGAAGTAGAATTAACCTCAAGAGAGGATGCAATTGAAATATAGATAGAGTTGTTTGAAAGGATATGTGAAGTTGAATGTTTTGAATGTTGAAAGAGATCTCCTCTTCAATGGTTGAATCCTTGACCTGAATGCAACACCTAGTCTTGAAAGGAGACTTGAAATGCTCAATGCTTGAAGGGATGCTTGAATGCTTGCACTTGATTTTGCTTCTTGAACTTATTTTCACTTAATTTTACTTGATTAAACTTATGCGAATAGGAGAGGAAATTCTCCTTATATACTTTCCAATTAGGGGTTTTAAACTAATTTTCCATCTTAGGTTGACATAGGAAAACTCTTTCCCGCTCATGATTGACAAGCCCAATGCACAATTTGAATGAAGGGGGCCCAAAATAGGGCAGGGAAAAGGGTGCCATGCCCCTTTCCTACCCTAATTCAGGACAGGAAGTGAGAGTAAGCAGTGCAGGGTGCAAGAAAATACAAGTTTCAGGTGGTATGAGCATATTTCGGGTCTCCAGTTAGTCTTAGGGATTCATCCGCTAATGTGAAGACCCAAATGCGGTCGAAAATTGCAAGGTCGCAATTTTATCACTCTACACTTTTCTTTTTATTTAAGTGGGGAGGGAATTCTCCATATGTAAGGAAATGTTCTATATTAGAATACATTCTTTAGTGGTGTTAACAAATAACATAGTAGGAAGACTTTCAAAAAATTCCTCACCTTCCTTGCTTTGATCAATTGAGCTATTTTCAGCTATGAGCTGACACAAACCCTTTCCATGATAAAGCTTTGTGGTCTTGATCTCCAAATCATATTCTTGGATCCTAGCAATCCAATTACCCCTTCTAGTGCAACATTCTTGCTGAATCAAAATAGACTTAACAATTGTATCAAGAACCAAAACAAGAGTGTGAGAGTTATGGATGTAGAATCTAAAATATTTTACTATATTAACCAAAAAAAAATCATGTTTCTTCATTTGTGGATATTTTAATTCATGATACTTCAATGGATAACTCATGAAAGTAATAGGAGACTCAATCTCCTCTTTATACTTTTGCATCAAAATAGTAGACATTGTATGCTCTAAGGCATAGCTATACATGATGAAATTTTTGGTATAATATAAGTAGACTAAAATGGGAGCATGTACAATGGCCTCCTTAATCTCATTAAAGGCTTCTTTTCCTTCCACATTCCACTGGAAATTAGTCTTACCCTTCATCATATCAACGATATGATAATTTTTCTACAAAGTTGGGAATAAATTTGCAGAGAAAATTCACCTTTTCGAAGAAAGAATGAATAACCATCTTATTGGTAGGCAAAGAGAAATTTTGAATTGATTTGACTCTCTCATGATCAATTTTGATCCCTTCTATGGACACAATGTGACCAAGGAGCTTACCATATATCACCCTAAACAACTAACTTCTTGGGGCTAAGTGAAATATCATGCTTTCGACATCTCTCTAACACTTATTGTAGGTGAAATAAATGACTCTTGTGATATTTGGAGAAAATTGTGAGATCATCAGGGTAAACAACAATAAACCTCCTAATAATACTCTGAAAGGCTAAGTCCATAGCTCTTTGTAATGTGGCACCTGGATTGGTTAGTCCAAAAGGAATTTTGCAATATGCAAATGTACCCCATGGAGTTGTAAATGCAATCTTGTGTTGGTCTACTTCACTTACCTCAATTTTATTATATTTAGAAAAGCCATCCAACATGGACATCATCTAGGATCCCGTCACTATTTGTAGTACTTGATCCATTACCGATAAAGGGTAATTATCCTTAAGCAATAGTTGATTAAGATTCTTGAAATCCACACAAATACGGATTTCTCCTTTCTTCTTGCGCACTAGGACTATGTTTGCAACCCATGTTGAATGATGGATAGGAAAGATGATTCATGCATTCAACATCTTTTGAATCTCAAAAAGGATAGTACCTAAAATCTTTGGATTGTATTGTCGTTGCTTTTGTCTAAAAGGAGCTGCAACAAATTTGAGAGGAATATCATGTTGCACCTCCTTCGGCTAGAAAGATTTGAGGTCATCATATGAGTATTTTATTTTGGAGTGCAACTATTCCAAATATTTATAAATTTTGGATAGTCTTATGATCCAATATCATATTTTCCATACCCCATTGAATAATCTAGATCGACTTGTTATATTTTGATATAACAATCATGCTTATCAAATAATTTTTCAAGTGAAAACCATTAGGGATTTTATTTTCTTTTAACTGCAAAAAATCCTCATCATGCTCAGAATCTCTATTTGATGTTGAATTAGAAGATTAACAATTGCTTCCTTCAAAGTATAAGTTATTAAAATTATCACTAGCCTCCAAAAAGTTAACAATATGCTTGTCATCATTAAAAATTTGTCAATGGTCCCAATTGTCTAGAACGCTTGGTCTATAGACTAGTTATATTGTATACTTATATTGGTAGAAATATTTATGTCAAACCAAAAGAGTTGCAGATGTTGCAAGAGAATCTGCCTTATCATTGTATTCTCTAGAAACCATTGAAATATTGAAAGCATCAAAACCTTCAATGTTATTCCAAACAAGATTTCAATCGTCCTTAAGCCTATCATTCCTTGTCTGGCATATGTTTTTGACTTGGCACACCACCAACTCAACATTACCTTGTGCGTGGAGATTCTTTATACCCCTCTTCTATGTAACTTCAATATTGAATAACAACAACTCATATTCAGCCATGTTATTTGTATTGGTAAATTGCAACTCGAAAGAATGAGGAAAGATGTCTCCTTGTGGAGAAAGAAGAACAATTCCAACACAAGAAATGATAGAAGAACAACTTCCAATGTCTAGATATCATTGGGAGTGCTAATGGTAGAGTCAGTGGAAGTACCTTCTAAACTATGAGTATAACTTTCACCATTATTGATAGAACTTTTACCTTTATTAATAGAACTTTCACCTTTATCAACCATAACAAAGGTTTTATTAGAACTAGATTCTAAATCCCGATCTTTGCAAGCATCAACAAATTTGTTCGTATCTGATATACATGAAAAACTAAACTCTTCATTATTAGTAATATTGGAAGATTCAGATACTTCTGACTCAGAAACCTCTATCCAATCTTCAGCAGATTCAAAAATCTCATCAATGTGCATATAATAATTTCCCATACCTACTAATTCAAACAAGATATATACATGAGCATCATATGATTTCACCATAGTATATTTAGTTTCTCTTTTAGGGAGAAATTTCTGCATGACTCCTTTAACCGAAATCTTGGCATGAGTCATATCCATATGTAGTTCCCCTTCTACATATTTACAAAAGTTGTGTCTCAGCAACATCCCATATGAAGCTTGATCACCAACAACTAGGATGGTCATTTTGATCTTCTTGTTTGGTAAGGATGCGAATGTGAACTGCGCATCTTTAATTTGCCCGATGAGAGGCACTTGTTTGTTCTCCATGGAAAAGCAGTTACCAATGGTCTTGGTCAAAGTTAAACCAAGTGCATTAGCTACTTTGAGGGGCATAAAATTATCTAAGGCTCTAGAATCAATAACATGGTTACTTAAATTTAAAAACCATTAATTAACAAGGAAATATAAAAAGGTTCTATTTTTTCCGGAGTAGATGAGGGTATAGTAACTAGGTTATTTGGTAAATTCTTGGGCCCAAATGATATAGGAACACTCTAGGAAGAACTTAAAGTAGGTCAAGCATCCTTATTTTTTACAAACTTAACCAACCTATCAAATTGGTCTACAAATTTGGATTTTGATATTCTTAGCATGGTCAATAATATCAAAATCTTGATATGAACTTGCCAAAGAAGACAATGGAATTTCAACCTGAGATTTGGGATTTGAGGCACTGGTTTTTACTACATTTGAAGTAATAAGAGACTGAACAAATTCACTTAGTTGATTATCTCTCGTTGAATTCTTAGGTAGAACTAGAAGAGGAGTTCCCCTCCTTGTAATAGTGACCGATAGTTGAGGAGTGTCCTTATTTTCCCCATCATCTTTAGGACAATCAAGTTGATTTTAGGAACAGGTGAGAATTGTATTAATGCTTTCATCAGTTACCTCAAAAGATTCTTCAAAGTGTATTTAGCTAATAGTAGAGTCACCAACTACTTCTCCCCCATTCTCTTGGAAAATAATTACAACATCTTCTTCAGTAGGTAGAAGATCAACTTATTTTGTCTTGAAGTACCCCATTGCTAAATTAGAAGGTATAGCTTCAAGAGCTATCCTCTCTAGTGGAGGTGATAATTTGGCTTGATTCTTGACCACATAATTGTTGGCATTATTTGGATAATTCCTTCATGGAATATCCTTATATGGTAGCGGGAAGGATGCATGTGATAATTGCTTCTTCAAAGTCAACACTTGATTGGCCAACCTCTGCACCATGGGATCAATTGTAGTTGAAGATGAATAATTTGAAGTTTCCAAAAAAAGAGAAGTTACTTTGGTATTGTTGGGATCAGTCCTTATTTTTCCAACAAGGAAGCAAGGATCAAATCATCTTCAATCTCCATAGCCATAGTCCAATGCTTGAGCCAAATTATAAATAGGTGCTCTTTTTAATAAGAAACCAACTTTTGGCAACTGAGCATTAACAAAGAAACATTTCATTTTGCCAAGAGTAGGTTGAGCAACAGTTGAAATATGATTCTTTAACTTATTGAACTTAGCAACAATGTCTCAACAAAAAGCTTGACTAAGACATCTTCATTCTCAACACCAAGAATACAACATGAAATATAGAAAGATGCAATGTGTTCATCTGGGTGTTTCTTTCCATCCCCAAAAAACTTTGGAATATTTTTATATGAACCTTGTGGGAGTGCATGAAGTGGTCGTGTCAAATTAAGAGGGCCAAAATTCTACCCCCATGCCATTGCACCTTGATTGAAAGATGGAATGACAAATATTTGCACTTGTGGAATAACCAAAGACCTTGGTGCACTAGATCCTTCACTCGGGATAGGAGATCTTTGATTGATGGGTGGAAAAATCCTTTTCCATTGAACAACATATGTTGCACGCACTGGTAAATAGTCAGAATAATACTTTTGAAGAAGTTCAAAAATTGGATCAATGAAGCCTTGATTTCTTAGTGCACGTGTTAGCTTTGATTTACCAGAGTAAACATTAAGGAACCAATATTAATCAGAAATAAGAGAAATACAACAACATACCTACTATAATTCAATCAAAGGTATGAGGCACTTGCTTGCATGTATGTATCCCCAACAGAGTCGCCAAAAACTGTCGGTTAAAATTTTTGTAAACTTGTGAGGTTTACAAAATTGTGGTTTAAGCTACTGTAAGATATAATCTCTCCTAATTATAAGGGAACGCTCCCCCTTTTGATTATTACTCTAACTTTCCTAAAAAAAATAAATTCTAATTACTAAGCCTATTATAACCTTGGGTGTTACACCATCTTATTCTCTTTCTTTAAGATATATGTTTATCCTCTTCTCTCTTTTTAGAAAGGATATTACAACTTAGAGTAATAATGAACAAAAAAAATTTAAGTTATTGAGAAACAACCTAAAAGAGTACAAATTAAATATTCAAATAAAAAGAAGCAAAGTTTCGATCAAAGCACAAAGTCTTTCGTCGCTTCCTCGGGACGAGAAAATAACACTTGAGCTCAAAGTCTTCAAAATAATGTAATCCTATCAACCTTTAACCAATAACTTCTATAACCCAAAATGAACTCTCCAAGATAACGAGACAAACCAAAAAGTCCTTGTATTGATATCCACATGCAAATTCATCAAATTTTACTTAAGACAACAAATTAAAGCTCAAAGTCTTTAAATTGTTATCCACATACTAATTCTACCTTAAAAATGCTTAAATGTAACAAAGTTTACAAAATAAAATTTTCTCTACTCTTTAACGATACTTCTCCACAATGTTTTCACTCAATCAAAACAAGATTCCACAATAAGAATGACATAAGAACACTCTCACCATAAACCACAATGAATTCCACACAATGTTTGAATGCCAAAGATATTCTCTTATTTGACAAAGTTTGCAAAACAACAATATGAACTCAAAGTTTCACTTTGACAGAGTTCCATTGCATAAAATTAAAGATAAAAATTACAAAGAGAACCCTCATATATATAGGAGAGGGGTAAAGAGTAAATCTAGGAAAGTTACAACTAACTATGACTAAGTCAAAATTGAGTCCTACTTGACTTAGTATTTATACAGATTCTAGATGTAGAAACATATATACAAAATGACACTTGAAGTGTTGAATGCTCACTACAAAAAGGCACCTAAAACTTCAAAATATTAAACTACTAAGTGTCACCAGAAACTCCATTATGACCTTCTTTCATGAATTCCTCAAACTTTTGTAGAATAATCTTTGTTTGAGATTCATCTAGACCTTGAGTATGGCTTGTGACAACTTTGACCCAAGTAAGAATCTCCTAGGACAACATAACATCTCTTGTGCTTGTTCAGAAGGGAAGCCAAGTTGTCCAAATTAATCTTAATATCTATTAACTTATCAATTGAAGATATTGAAAAAACTTCTTTATCAACCTCTTCTCCAATTAGCAAGCTAAATTCTTTGATGATGACATCTTCATGAAGATTCTTCTAGTTCTCATCAAGGAATATACAAGGAAGCTCTTATATCTTTTCAATAATTTTTTTTCCTTTATCAGTACATTGTTTTTGTTCCTTTTGCATGTCTTTGATGAGCATTTTCAGAGTGTTCATTCGATGTTCCAATGCTTCCCTTTGTTCAACATACATTTCTTGTGAAGAAGGCACACCATTATCAATTAGAACATCTTATTCAAAATCTTCTAACTTCAACCAAGAGTCGAAGTCTTTCTCCTATATTTCCAGTTCCTCTAAAAGAAGATTTAGTGTTTTGTCCACTTTGGACCTAACAATTTCCAAATTATTCATCAATGAAATTGCAAAACATAGAAGATGTGTTCCTTGACTCAAAATCCTATCTATCCATTCACTCGCTGCCCTTCCTCATGAGTTAACCTACTCAAATTGTTTTATAACTTGTTCATCAATTGATGAAGTCACTAGCTCAATTATTTTTTAAGATTTTGTTATCTTAATCAACATAGTGGTGAGTTGTTCCACTTGTTCTTACGCTTATATTTCTTGACTTTCTATTCATTATATCTTGCCACCAGGTTACCAAAAGATGTTTGAGGATCCTCCACAGTTCCTTCATGGGTTTTCTTGCCTAATTCGATTCTATTAATAACATAATATATGGGTTGGATTTTGTCAATATTCATTTTCAGAGGAGGCACTGCAAGTTCAACATACTTGTTCTTTGACTTATCAACCTTGAATCTAGACAAATTCTTATCCTTCTTTGTAACCTTTGGCTTGACAGGAACCAAATGGCTAAAGTCAAAGTCATCTAGGCAGATTGCTTGTTTCTTCCTCTTGGGAGTATTATAGACCAACCAAGGTGGTAAAGGTGTGTCATCTTCAACTATCGTGGCCAATACCTATTGTATGCGGGAAAAATGGATTAATAAAACTAAATATGTGAAAAATTATGATAATATACCAATCCACACACACACACAGGACTTCTTGATTCAAGCTATGGAGTAACGATGTGTTACTCAGCTTCCCAAGGAGGGTCCCATGGTTCTCTATCTCACAATGTCCCTCAAACCATTTTTATACGTCTACACCTATGATGAAGGCTCTTTCTCCTATACATTAGTAGTCACAATGGGAGGAGTGGAAGTCACAAATGTAGGTGGGTTCTCTATGACTAAAACTTTGGGTGCAAGTTCAGTATCTGAGATGAATTCATCAAAATATTCTAACATAGAAGAACATACTTCACACAAATTTAGAAGAAACAGGATATCAAGGTTGTCCTATGGAGTATATAAGGCTGACTCATTGGTGGTCAAGGAAGGAATAGACTGAATCACCACACTAGGAGCATCTGAATTATAGGAAATAGTAGAACCAAAAGGAATAGAGTCAGAAATAGAAACTCACAGAGCAGCTATAGTTGGAGTATCATTAGATATATGACGAATGAATTCCTATGCCTTTTTAGGTTGGGAAGTACTAGGAATTTTAAGTAATTCTTTCTCATCATACTCCTCTTGCTCTTCATCTGATTATTCTTCTTCCCAATTGATTCTTCTTCAATTTCTCCTTTTGATTGAGTAGCTTGAGCTGGTGATTCACCTTGACCCTTTCCCTTTCTAGTAGTAAACTTGAATTTAGAAGCCTTTTGAGCCACTAAATCTTGTTTGTTTTGTCTTTCCAATAGGTTCTGTAGTATCATCTTCTGATCCAATCTAGAGTGGATTCAACTAAATTATAGTATTCATGAGAATACTCTGAAACCTAGATCTTATTGAAGACATTTCTTTTTGTGACCATTGAATGAGAGGAAGTGGTGTATTTGCAATCTTCTTCTGCTCATACACTGGATCTAAGACATTTCCATCATCTACAAAACCTTCAAGGATATCTGCGAGATTTATATTTTCAATTTATTGAATAATGAGATGACAATAATCAAACTTCTTGATATCCTCTTCCATTTTGTGGTCTATATAGATGTCTTCTACGTGGTGGACATTAGTATAGCTTTTCTTCAATTTATTCTTCATGCCCCTGTAGTCAAAATCTTTCCTGGCCTTGAAAGACTTCATAGTAACCTTTCTCATTTCTTCATCCATGGATCTGGCCTTAAAGATATAATTTATTAAGTATCTCCCGATTGTAAGAGAGAACTTGAAACTAGGCTTATGTGAACCTGACTGACATTCATGTAATGTAACTATTTGATGAGCCAATTCCATGAGAACAATCTTATCTTATGGGTACCTCGAGTGCATAAAAGGCTCATCATCATAGCATCCTACTATGAGGTAGGTGGAGGTAGGGAATTGTAGGAACATGCATCCAAATTGATTCACTACATCCTAGGCTTCATCTGACACCCTCTTCTTTTGAAGATCCTTGTTAAACATATATATATAGTGATAGAAGAAAGAATCATTTACCCTCCTAAAATGATGTATACTATTCTTCAAAGTCAATTGGGAGTAATACCGATACACTGTAATCTATCTATTGTCCTCTATTGTAGATAACCCTGAAAAGTGTCTCATTGAAGTTGTTGCATATACTAGATATGAAATCATATAAAACTTCAATGTAGTTTGCACCTTGGTAAGCTGGTCACACAATGCATCACTTATCTTCTTTCCCCAAAAGATTTTTTCTTTGTTTTGTCGGGGGATATAGATATATTGATACATCGATTCATGATAATTATTTGAAATGAGAATTGCTTTTACCCTACTAAGAAGAGTAATCAAATCATTTACTTCTTTAATAAAATCACTATGGTGAAAGGTCTTGGTCCATCTTGCAATAGTTTGCCTTGGGGACTTTAACCAGTTATCATTGATGTTTCTTCTACACTTGTTTGAATTATTTTTATAATATGTCCAAGCTGACTGCATGTCTATAATAGCATATTGGTTAATATTCAGAAACTTGAAGATTGTATCAAAGAAATCTTCATCCAATTTAATAATAGTTTCTGTACTATCTACATCCTTGACTATTTTTCTCACAGGATCAAACTTGTTGGCCATTTCTAGCACAATTTTAAGATTTTATGCGGAAATTAGGAAAGCATAGACTAGGTGAATGCTACTATTGATAGTCGGCTCCATCTTATAATACTAAGGAGGCTCTTTAACCTTCTTAAGAAACTCTTCTAAATCCACATGACCAATTTTCGTGTCTCTAATGTTGTCAATATTAGATGGTACAGAAGAAGGCAGGAAAACTGGATGAGGATCTTATCTTTTAAAATTCATAGTTTTTCTTGTTGGAGATGGTTCTGACATCTATGAAAAATTTGAACTACATCAGAGTTCAAAGAAATCCTCTACGATTCGATGAAAATATTATCATGGAAAATCATCTTCAAAACTTGATAAGTCTCCATCATTGGTACATTTAATAGTTATAAAAATTTCCATGTATTAGGTGTAAATCGAGTCTATAGAATCAATTTGCACCTTGGAAAACTAAGGCTAAACACATTACTAAGTGTAAATCGGGCGATTTACACCCAAAATGAAAAGGGTATTATATTGTGTAAACTAGGTTTGTGAACCCGATTTACACCTTAGAAAAAATGGTGTAAAACAAAATGTGTGGTTCGGGTTCATAGGCCCGAACAACACATAGGAACAATTGTATTTGGGTATAGTTCAGGTCTATGAACCTAAACCACACATTTGGGAAGATAAAAAACCAACAAGTGTAGTTTGGGTCTATGAACCTGAACAACACTAGTGAAGGGTGCCTTTGGTGAAGTTCAGGTTTACAGATTTGAACTACACCAATGAAATTAAATACATCTGATATGGTGTAGGTCATGTCAACGAACCCAAACTACACTCACTAGTTAAAATTTAAGACTAGTGTGGGTTGAGTTGACGAACCCAAAAAACAACACAACACTCAATGATAGTGTGATTGAAGAACTATGTAGGTCAGGTCTACCAACCCATACTATACCATGTAACATAGGTGAGGTGTAGTTTGGGCTGACAAGACCTAACTACATGATGCGACTATGAATGCCACAATAAACAGAGATAGTTATAGTCCATGGATCCTAACCACACCATAATGTTATGCATTAAGGTGTGATTAGGAGCCATGAGATTGGATCAAACTTCAGGAAGATCATCATAGGGAGTAAAAAGGGAGTTCAGGACCATAGGCTCAAACAACACAAACCCTAAGCTTTAAAACAACAATTAAAACAAAGAAACACATAAAAGGAAATAAAAAAATGGGATACCTTGTAATGCCCCGCCAAGAAACCCTTAAGGAATAAACTAAAAACACTCGAAAAGAGTGTAAAACATTTTTTTTTAAACAATATTGAACTAAAAGATGCATTAAGATAAACATCGCATTTAATTTGCACAAGCGGAAGACTTAACTTAAACTCCTAAAGGGTTCCCAATGAAGATTATTCAATTGAATTAATTAAGAATATGGTTGATTGATCTAACTTAAAGTAGAATGGTTACAACAAGAACATAGCATTAAAATTTCATGGGAGATTACAATAAGCATGTTTGAATACATACAAATGTATTTATTTACATTACATTTTGAAAGCTACATTCATCATAGTTCATTACATTACATTTAATCCATAATTCCATTCATACAAATAAAATATTTATCACCTAGGTTACATCATAATTACATTGCATTTAAAATACCAAGTCTCATAAGAGTACAAAATGATTACATCAAAATTACATTTTTTCATGAAGGCATACATAAACAAATGATACATCCGACCACATAAGCTCCAAAAAATACAAAAATTCTCCAAGAGAACAAAGAGGATCCAATTGGTACATGAGAAGATCAAATCCACGAGAACAACTATAACACCTGTGAAGCCAACCCTCGCAAGAAAGGAACAAACACCTGATGGAAAGTGGCACTACCATCCAAACATGTGGGCCATAAAGGAACCACCCCACCGTGCTAGGAGATAGTAATAAGACCCTCTAGAAAACCACAAAGTATGCACACATGGTCTAAACATTACATCGGATAACCACATAAAATATACACACACAAATATGACTCCACAATAATACTCTTGGTAACATCAACAAGACTACACATTAGTGAACATAAGGGAAGAGTGTCATCGCATAGCTTGGAATGGTTATTCTGGCAGGCCTCCATAGGCCTCGGACCCCATCATGGGTTATCCTTGTAGCCTCTCACGAACCCCCAACCCCATCCAAGTCTCATGCAGACCCAACAAAACTTTCATGAGGACAAGGTGGTTGGTTTTGCCATTCCAAGCCTTACCACTGCATCATAAGTTTGTACGAGCACTCAACCATGAGTAGTGTACAATTCATCTTAATTAGTATTTAAGCTACCCAAACCCCCTAATATATTATTAGGTTATCACTTAATTATCCAACTTCTGAGGGGATTATCCTCGCAATCTCTTTAGGCCCGACCCCCACTCGAAAACCACTCTTCTTTATGACACTACACAATCCCAAAAGAAATACAAAGAAAAAAACATAAAAGCCAACCATACATAGGGAGTTCAAACACAACTGAAGAAATACACTTAGCCACACAAACCCTTCCATCTAGGTTTAACCAACTGGAGGTGTAATACAGATAATTCAGTCTACTCACAAGACAAGACCACAAAGGAAAAAAGCATGAAAAGGTCAAAATCCACATATACCCAATTTGACTTGCACAATGACTTGATTTAAGAAGTTGGTTTAAGAAGCTATACTCACACACACATGAAAATTTCCCCTTTAAATAAAATCAAGCCATTAAGTTCCCAAACCAAAAGACTAAAAACAAGATTCATTTGCAATATAATTTCTAATTAATCAATAACGCATAAATCCAAACATATAAGAAACAAAACCATTATTCACATTCGAATATAGATTTTGTTTTTCTATCTAGTTCATATTAACCAAGTTTTACTATTATTTATAAATTCCAATTTAAATCAATCTCTTACAATAATTTCCCAAAAGCAATATTAACCTCCAATCCATATTTACTAACATCAATTAATAAATTCTAAAAACAATATATAAATTTATACATACATACATACATACATACATACGTGTGTGTGTGTGTATACACACATGTATATATGTATGTATACATATGTATATGTATATATGTATATATGTATATATGTATATGTGTATATATATGTATATATGTGTGTATATATATGTATATATACATGTATATACATACATATGTATGCATATACACACATATATGCATACATATGTATGTATACACATGTATATACATGTTGTATATATGTATATATAATGTATATATGTATACATGTGTATACATATATACATTATATATACATGTATACATATATACATTATATATACATATATACAACATGTATATACATGTGTATACATACATACATACATACATTTATATATAAATCAAATCTAATTATCTAGTTGATTTAAAAAATAAATCAAATCTAATTATCACAAAACAGAATTAACTAATAATCATATTCCCAAACGTACACACACACATATATATTGTTGGCCCCATGAAGGAGTAGGAGGGTGTGGGTTTGTAGGGTCCCACAACTATGGGTTCCCACAATTAATTAAAAAAAATGCCCAAACAAATAAAAACAACAACAAAAAGAAATCATTGTACAAATAAATGTTGAACAAATTTGGTAAATAAATTGAATGCTAATGCATTCAATAATATGCAATCAATTATATGAAACAATGATTTAGAGAAAAAATCTCTAATAAGAAATTGTAAAGATGTTTTTCAATTCATCTAATTTCACAAACAATTTCTTTGCTCCCCAAATTGGAAAAATCTGGAAACCCCTATCCCAATCCCACAAATAGGAAAAGAATGAATTGATCATATGTTCATTAAATTAACTTGATATCCCTGAATACCTAGTTAATAAAAAAGAATTTCTCAAAACAACCATTTCTTTCAACCAAACAAGGAAAGTGAAAGAAGAAAACAATAAGAGATGTTTTCAGAGTCACACATTTTCAAAAGATAAAAAATGAACAAAACAAGAGTTTTAAAATCCAACCTTATATGCTTTCCTGGAATAAAAATTGAAGATGAATCCAATGGATGCACACACAACAAACCACATCAATCCTTTCAAATCTTTTCACCAAAATCAATCCCTTCAAAATTTCATCACCATCTCCAGGCAAAAACCCCCAATGAGAGGAAATTTTCCTCAAAATGCCAAAACTCTATAATCTAGAAAAAACCTGCAATATAAAGAATTTTTGCCCTAAAAGATACTTTAGGGCAAAAATCTTTTCCTAAAATTAATATTTGAATTTCTTTCCTCCAATTTAATAACACTTGTATTTTTTATTTAAAATTAAATTTCCTCACACACAAAAAGCCATCTAGATATTTAATTTTTAAAAGTTAAAATAACTTTTTACAAAAACACAAGACACAATATTAAATCCACTAGATGATATATATTAAACAATAAATTTAATAATCAAACTAGTATGATTGATTTATTTATTTTAACATATAAGGTGCCCATATTAATTTATCCTTAATTTAATTTATACATGATGATACATATTAAGTATTAATTACCTTAAGGTATTAATAATTAATTTCACATAAAATAACACTAGAAGGATTTAATAAAGTCACAAAACGCATAACACACAAACTCATCTAAACAAAATAAAAACTTGACTCGCATACCAACATTGGAAAGCTTGACAGAAGATTGACAATACTCACTATCGACCAAGGCTAGGAATGATATTTAGGGCCTTAAGACTATCTCCTTTACTTCCATCGGGTTAATTAGGTATGCTCAAACCTATGGAGTCGGGTAGAGTCAATACCTTGTACCTGCAATTCCTGCATCACCGAACCACACATACATACATACATACATACATACATACATACATACATACATACATACATATATATATATATATATATATATATATATATATATATATATATATATATATATATTCAAACATGGTAACCACATGAGCGACGGAGAATCGTGACGTTCTGTGTCTCACTAAAGTGAGTGACGGAAAATCATCTCCTCGCACCCCATACAAATTCCACAAATACATGAAGACATATACATAATGCAACTCATACATAAGGTAAATGTGTTCGTCCATGGTCAATAACACATAAATGAAGTTAACATATAATCATCCATAAGGAACTAATGCATAAACAATAGTCACTGAATTACCCATCAAAGCATAATATCTGAATAAAAACATCACCACATAGTGTATCCACACAACCACTAAAAAAGTCAACTATGGTCAAAATGAGTATCGAAAAAGTCTGATCAAAGGAGGGGTACTACAACAGGGTCTTCTTTCCCCGCTGATTCCGCCAAGCCCGTTCCCTTGGTTGTGGTTTCGCTAGATAGTAGATAGGGATAGTGGGAATCTCATTAATCCATTCATGTGCGTCACTAATTAGATGACGAGGCATTTGTCTACCTTAAGAGAGTCATAGTTACTCCCGCCATTTACCCTCGCTTGGTTGAATTTATTCACTTTGACATTTAGAGTACTACATCCTCTCCCCCCCCAAAACTAGGCTTACTCCTAGAAGCCTAAAACATAAATGGATAAAGATCTCTCATCTTCACTGCATCCTCCCATGTAGTCGAAGTCTCATCATTTGGGTCCCATAGGACCCTTACCTGGTTGATGGTATGACCCCTAAGGGTCAAACCCTGACACTGAAGAATGCACACAGGCTCCATGGAAAGTTGCCCATCCTCAACCTGCAATGCATTCCAATCAAGAACATGGGTCACATTATGATGATATGGTCTAACAATAGAAACATGAAACACATCGTGGATGCGGGATAGGCTCGATGGCAAGGCAAGACGATAGGCAACATGTCCTATCCTCTCAAGAATCTCAAAAGGGCCAACAAAGTGAGGTGTCAACTTAGAACTCACATTAGGATGATATGGTCTAACAATAGAAACATGAAAGACATCGTGGATGCGGGATAGGCTCGGTGGCAAGGCAAGACAGTAGGCAACATGTCCTATCCTCTCAAGGATCTCAAAAGGGCCAACAAAATGAGGCGTCAACTTACAAACCTTTCCATAACTAATCAAACTCTTTCGTAGATGCACTCTCAAGAATAGTTGGTCTCCAATAGAAAAATGACGATCCACTCTGTGAGCATCGACATACTTCTTCTACCTATCCTACACTGCTACAAAATGCTCACAAATCCACTCAACTTATTGCTCCATCTCTCGAAGCCTATCCAGACCTATACGCACCCTGTCCTCTAACCAATCACAACTCAAAGGAGTATGACAAAGATGACCATACAATGCCTAGAAGGGAGACATACCTATGGAGCTATGATATCCATTGTTATAAGAAAACTCTACAAGATAAAGATGGTCCTCCCAGCACAACTGCAGGTCCATAATATACATGCGAAGCATGTCCTCCAAAACTTGACTCATGTGCTATGTTTGACCATCAGTCTTTAGGTGATAAGAAGAAGTAAAGTTCAGATGGGTCCCTAATGCATGTTGAAGTGAGGTCCATAATGTTGAAGTAAAGACATGATCCCTATCTGAAATGATCCGCCTAGGAATCCCATGTAGTCTCACCACATCCTCCATGAAAATTCATGCCACCATTGTTGTTGTATAAGAAGATCATATAGGGATGAAATGAGCAAATTTGGTCAATCTTGTTGGCATTTATGCAGAATATGTTGACATAATGATATTGTATGTTGTCATTGATGTCAATATGCTGAAGAGTGAACAGGTATATTGAAAAGAGTGAACCGGTATATTGAAGTTTGCAACAGGCAAAGAGAACCGGTATATGTGAAAAGGTGAAGCGGTATGTTTGTTTGAGGTAAACCAGTGCATTGGTATGAGAACCGGTATATGAAGGTTTTGCATGACTACCGGTTGGTAGTCTCAACTTCAAGGTTTCCGGTTGAAGTGTTCCAAGCTTGTGTGATGATTCAGCATTGTAATGAAGATCAAATCGTGTTGCCACGTCAGATTGAGCGCATGAAGGATCTTGCATGAAGGAGATCGATCCTATCTACCTCGGGAATGTGTGAAGTCTCTGTAAACGGTGGAGAAAGCGTGATGGGTTATCGCATTCATGAAGCGGTGAAGAACGAACGATGGAGAATGTCTTGAGATCTGTTCAAGACCATTGTATTCAATGAAATGTGATTAATGGTCAGGATTGAACTGATTGTATTGGTAAACCTAAATGTTTAGGGTTTAGGGTTTATGCTACTGACCTATCTATTTTCTATAAGGTCGATGTTGTGTTTCATGTTTAGGTTGTTGGCAAATGGTGTGTGTGTGTATCTTGTTGGCATTTTTGTGGTTTATGTTGTGATTGTCATTGATGGACACACATTTGTATTGAGATCCCCTTTATATGTATGAGTTTATGCTCAATCGGTATTTGTTCCAACCGGTATGTTGTATACTAGTCTCTAGACTAGTGGAAATTTTGTAGAATGTGTTCCCTGGTCTGAAGCGGCATGTCGACCCCAAGCGGTTTGCAGATCACAAGCGGTGCAAGGGAGCAAAGCGGCACAACACTGTGTAGGGGAAAAAGTGACACTAAGCAAACATGCCCTAATCTCACTTTCAATCACACACTTGCAAAATACGAAAGAGCCTAGAGGTATCACATAATTGGCTACTTCTTTTTGTGGAAGAGAGAGCCACGGGCTACCTATTAGGATTTCTATTCCTTTGTTGCAAATGATAGATAGAATGATGCAAGTTCAACTATTAACCCTAAAGTGTAAGTATGAACTAGTGACTTTGAGCACAAGATTGTAGAATTGAGACTAAACAATGGAAAACTATAAACACAAGGACAAGACAAGAATGCAAGTGCGTACCTGGAGTTAAAATCTGAGTGAAAATGTTCGGGACGGGGGCGCAGGCACCACTGTCCTGATTCTGCCCCTGAAACTGCTCCTGAAACTGTTGTTTTGCCACCTAAAAAGCTGTCTGAAACTTGCTGTCTGACAGAAGGACCAGGGCACCCAGCGCCCCTGTCCTGGCAGGACCAGGGTGCCCCATGCCCCTGTCCTGGTCTTTTGCACTGAAATTTGATGTGTTGTCCCGTCTCAGTCTGCTCCCGTCGGATCTACACTTTGTGGCGTCCTTTTAATTTGGAAATCTGCACTTATATCTGAAAAGGGTTGTAGGTGGCTATATAGGGTTTTGCCTTAGTCAAACCCCCGCTTTGGTGATTTCCACCTCCACGAATAGCCAAGTTGTATAGTAAAAGTTGTGTGTGCAGACCTTGTGTGTGTGCAAGATCCTAAAATGAAAGTAAGCAAACTAGAGCAACCTAGAAAGTAAACCCTAATTGCTTGTAAATGATAATGTCAATGCTCCAAATCAAGATGCAAAGTGATCTAAAGCATGAATACAAATGATATAATGAGGCTTATGCAAAGACATGAAAACAACATGAAATCATACCCAACCCCAAGGGAGGGGTACAAGCCAATCTTCAGTCGGTGATCCCCTATTGTTCTTCAATGTCTTCAAAGCCCTAAATGGATGAATGAAATTGATGAATGCTTGATGGATGGATGTTGAATGTTGTTGAAGTCTTCAAAGATCTACTCTTTTGCTGCATAGAAGGTCCCTGAAACCCAAAATTTTGCATCCTTTCAAATGAAGAAATAGAGCTCTTATATATGAAACCCTAGGTCTTAATTTCAACTTTTGGCCGACCTAGAGATGGAATCTCCCGCCAATTTCTTGGGGTTAAGCTTTATTTTATGATTGGAACGCGCTCCTAAAATTTCGGGAAAAATGTCCGGGACCGTGTGCACTCCGAGCGCCATGGTCCCGACAACTTTTCACCAAATTTTTAGGGCCGTCGGATATGATGATTTTAGAGCGAATTTCGAAGTTACGGGTGATTTTGAGATGTTTTGACCCCCGAAATCAAGCCCCCAAGTTCAAAATAGGACCTAATTAGGGTTTTAGATTAAATGATGTATTGGAAGAATAAAATGAAAAGGGCCCAACTTTATGATATGGGAGATGATAAAATAGAACCTTAGACCTAATTAATTTAATTAATTAAGTGCTAAAGGGGAAATGCAATGCAAAATGCAAAATGCGCCAAGGCGGGTGCTAAACTAGGTGTGAAATTGTACCACCCTAGCAAGTGCGTACAATTTATGACGCTACATTTAGCCCCCTCTTTAGCGGTCATATGAACACTACGTGCATATGCAAGCTAAAGTACAGAAAAGTAAACATTATTTGAAAAAGGATATATCCATAAGTTTGTCGAACGAAGCCCCCAGCGGTATCTACAGTACACAGTTAGGAACCGCACCCTACAAAACACACGTTAGATCACAAAATCACCTAATGCTTACTAAGGAAGGTGATGAAAATTTGAGGGTAGCTATATGCCCCCCCCTGTTTCGGCTTGCTAATTTTAGTGAGTTGAAATAGGGTATCATGTTTACCGCTTCGAATTGTTAAAGAATATTGATGACAAATGCTCACAAGAAGATTTGATATGAGATCAAAACTAATGGAGAATCATTTGGTAAAAAAAGAGGACTAAATCTCAATTCCAACACAACAAAGAGTGTGAGGATTTGAGAGTTCTCTAACACAAGATGAAGGATGTAAATGGAAACAAAATGCAAAGAGAAGAAAAGAAAGGAAAAAAAGCATGAATACACACATTGGTGATCCATGAGAAGAATAGTGAGAGAGAGAACATGGACTTCTCGCCCCTAGATCTTGTCTAGGTGATCCATGGGAAAAAGGACATGGAAAACTAGCCCCTAGAGTCTGTCTAGGTGATCCATGTAAGGGAGGAGAGTGAGAAAATCTAGCCTTATGCCGCTAGTTCCACTCAACCTCGTGCATGTGTGTGTAAGGGAGGTTAGAAGCACCTCATAGGAGTCTATGCCCAAGTATGCTACAACCTGTATATGTATAGTACAAAAGGGTGACATCTCACTCTAAGAGTATGTACTCTGGTTCCGAGAATAATCACCTTGCATAAAAGAAAAATGGAGACATCTCGCTCTAAGAGTCTGTGCTCTGGTTCCAAGAATGACCCATTGCTCAAAAAGTGTAATGTTTATGTCATAAGAAAAGTAGAACAAGGATACCTACCTTCATCACAAAAGAAGATACCCAAAAAATGCAGCAATGTCATAGATCCAAGCAAGAGAGTTTTGCACTCTTTAAGCAAGGATAAGATAGTTGAAAAGGGATATCTTGTAGTATGTGTAAAGGAGATCCTTAGAGGAGAAGAGATCTTTGTACAAAAGACACCTATCCCAGAGAGGAATTATCTTAGACAAATATAACATCTTCTAGAATAAGACAAAGAAGAGAATAAGAATGCAATACTTCCTTCTTTTGCTAGGTGAAAGTGACTCTTAATGAAGGATGATGCTCTTTTTAACCCAATTGGGAGAGTGAATTCATTATGGATGTATTTTACCAAGTGCAAAAGAGGTTGTAGTCAAGGACTTACACCTCTTGTAAGAGAGAATCCTTGAACAAACAACAACAAATGCATACAAGGAATAACATCAAGTAATAAAGTTCACACCATCCACGAAATAGGAAAAAGTGGATCCTTAGATAAAAATAAGGAAAGATCATTGCCTCCCAAGGATAAGGACAATGAGAAGGACTTACACAATCCTCTAGGGAGAGGTTTAGACATAAGCAAAATGTACTACATACTCACATGAGTTCATGCAAGCAAGAAATTAGTGTATGTAAAATGCTCCTCACAAGAAGTGGGTAGGATAAGAAAGAGAATACACATCTTCTCCCATATCTAGGAAAAGAGGATTCTAAAGAAAAGATGATCAATATTTCCACACTATAGGAACAAGAGATAACATAGAAAAATTAGGCTATTATGTTGCTTCAAAAATATGATTGCACTTGAAATTGTACCATCATGAATGACAATGAGCCCCCAGTAAATGAGCTACCAATGTCACATAATGATGAGCAACATAATAGCCATTAATGTTATTTAAAGACATGATAGATTGAATGAGGTATTTGAATATGACATGCTGAATGCTCAACCATAAGTGAGATCAAAAACATGTATAAAATGATAAAAATTGAAGAAGGAAAGTTACGAGATATCTTAGAAGAGAGATGAGTATAATTTATTAGAGCCTTATCCCTGGAGGAAAGGACTTTATGATGAATAGGAGATAAAGATTCACAAGTGGATTTAGAAATTTGAGGGGAGTCATAAAGAGATTTGTTCATTGCCAAGATTTCCTTATGAGGGGAATGAGAGTTGATAGAAGTAGAAGATGATTTAGTTGAAGTGAGATCATCATCACTACTAAATATAGCATTCACATTGAGAGATGGTCTTTTAGGTGCTTTGGTGGGCTTAGAAAGATTATATCCAAGTCCAAATGAATATTCATGCATGTTATGTTCTAAAGGAACTTTAATTCCTTGTTCATTTGCACCACAACCATTTCCACTATAGCCACTCTTAGCCAAAATGTGAAAACCACGACTATAACAATTAGCCATTTCATAAAGAAAAGGTGGTTTTTCATAAGACAAAGAATCAAATTCTTCAGAATTAGAGGTGTGAGGAGAAGAAGTTTGAGAAGCGGCCACAAAATTATTGCTCATAGGTTCAGGTAAGACTGATTGATCTCTAGTTTCTTCCTTCTTTTTAACTTTAAGCTCTCTAGGAGGAACCCTATACTCACCTACAAAGGTGGGATTAAAATCAAGAGATCCCCAATCGTCTTCTGCGAGAACCTTCTTAGGATCAAAAGCCTTCTCATGTGTAGATTCAAGTTGAGAAGAATCTTCTTCAGGAACTTCAGACTCATCCAAAGAATTTTGATTATCAGAGGGTAATGATTCATCCATAGGTATCTTGTTTAACGAGTCATCACTAGAAGAGGAAGGCTTAGAAGAACTCCCTTTGGAAGTAGATGTTTGCAAACAAGCTTGAAAATTAGTATCACCTATCAAGGTATATGTCTTATTATTATAAATAAATTTAACTTGTCTATGCAATGTAGAGGGGACAGCTTGCATACTGTGAATCCAAGGTCTCCCTAATAACAAGTTGTATGTTAGATTTCCCGACATAACATGGATAGGAGTAGGCAAAGTAACAGGTCCCACTGTGATGGGTAAGGTGATAATACCTAATGAAGACTTAGCCACATTATCAAAGCCTCGAATGGGATGAGAGTCAGGCTCAATAAGGGATGTATCCACATTCATCTTATGCAATAGATTAATGCTACACACATTAAGGCCAGAACCATTATCTACCAGTGTTCGTCTTATAGCCGTGTCATTTATGATAACCACAATCATCAAGGGATCATATTGATGTTGAATTTCACTAGTAGGCAATTCATCTTGAGTAAACACAATTTGAGCTTTAGGATTCATCACAGAGTTAACCAAAGATACTATATTACTAGATGTATTAGGTGGAGGAACATTCAAATCTTTCAAGGCATCTTGTAACATTCCATGATGAGCAGAAGAAGTTTGGATCAAATCCCAAAGGGAAATCTTTGCCGGAGTAGTTTAAGTTGTTCAATAAGATCATAGTCCTTACTAAGCATTTGTGAAATACGAGGAGCTTGAGGAAGAATAGGTTGGGAAGGAGGAAGTGAAGTTGGGATAACTGGAGGAGGATTTTTTCACTGAAATTTGATGTGTTGTCCCATCTCAGTCTGCTCCCGTTGGATCTGCAATTTGCGGCGTCCTTCTAATTTGGAAATCTGCACTTATATCTGAAAAGGGTTGTAGGTGGCTATATAGGGTTTTGCCTTAGTCAAACCCCCGCTTTGGTGATTTCCACCTCCACGAATAGCCAAGTTGTATAGTAAAAGTTGTGTGTGCAGACCTTGTGTGTGTGCAAGATCCTAAAATGAAAGTAAGCAAACTAGAGCAACCTAGAAAGTAAACCCTAATTGCTTGTAAATGATAATGTCAATGCTCCAAATCAAGATGCAAAGTGATCTAAAGCATGAATACAAATGATATAATGAGGCTTATGCAAAGACATGAAAACAACATGAAATCATACCCAACCCCAAGGGAGGGGTACAAGCCAATCTTCAGTCGGTGATCCCCTATTGCTCTTCAATGTCTTCAAAGCCCTAAATGGATGAATGAAATTGATGAATGCTTGATGGATGGATGTTGAATGTTGTTGAAGTCTTCAAAGATCTGCTCTTTTGCTGCATAGAAGGTCCCTGAAACCCAAAATTTTGCATCCTTTCAAATGAAGAAATAGAGCTCTTATATATGAAACCCTAGGTCTTAATTTCAACTTTTGGCCGACCTAGAGATGGAATCTCCCACCAATTTCTTGGGGTTAAGCTTTATTTTATGATTGGATCGCGCTCCTAAAATTTCGGGAAAAATGTCCGGGACCGTGTGCACTCCGGGCGCCATGGTCCCGACAACTTTTCACCAAATTTTCAGGGCCATCGGATATGATGATTTTAAAGCGAATCCCGAAGTTACAGGTGATTTCGAGATGTTTTGACCCCCAAAATCAAGCCCCCAAGTTCAAAATAGGACCTAATTAGGGTTTTAGATTAAATGATGTATTGGAAGAATAAAATGAAAGGGGCACACTTTAATGAAAAGGGCCCAACTTTATGATATGGGAGATGATAAAATAGAACCTTAGACCTAATTAATTTAATTAATTAAGTGCTAAAGGGGAAATGCAATGCAAAATGCAAAATGTGCCAAGGCGGGTGCTAAACTAGGTGTGAAATTGTACCACCCTAGCAAGTGCGTACAATTTACGACGCTACAAACACATTCTTACCAGTCTTCATTTTTGTCAAAATGGCAACCGGTATTTTGTATGAACCAGTAATACTCTGTGATGAGTTAACAACCGGCATTTTGTGATGAGTTACCAATCCACCGATTGTTTGACGGTGCCGACACATTAACGGTGATTCCTGTGTCGTGTTACTAATTATGTCTAGGTTCATTGAACCTAGGAAATTGTAAAGAAATCCTATTGGACCGACATGAAATCAAATTCCTTTAAAAGGACATCATGTCTAGGGTTTTAGGTGGTTGCGAAAAGGGTTAATGTTGAGCTAGGGTTTAAGGTGGATGTTGAGTTGTTGGAAGAGCGATCTTATCTGAGAAGATCGAGTTGTAACTGAGAGAGAGATAGAGAAGACTGAAGTAATGCTGGAATGCATTAGCTGTGAGCAATACTGGATCTAACCAAGCAGTTGTGCTATTAGATAGATCAAACACTTGTTGATTACTCACATCTTTAACAAGTCTGTAGCCCCTAACCGGGTAGGCCTCAAAGCCTTTGTAAAATCCTCTAACAAGGTGGTTCACACATGTGAATCTAAAATCCTCTAACAAGGTAGTCTTTAATCGAACTTATCTCCTAACAGAGATTGAGATTCCTAACAGGATCTGTTCTGGTGAAGAACATTGTAAGACCTTAATTGGTCTGACCTTAACTGGTCTGGTTTCTATTCTGCAGATAGTGACTTGTGAGTTCCATCTCACCGTGGTTTTTCCCAGTTGGGTTTCCACGTCAAATATCTTATGTTATGGTTGTATTGCTTTTGTGGGTGAATGTTTTATTCGCATTTTGGTTTGCATGTGTGGTAACCGGTTTGACTGTTAGACTGCTTTACCGGTTTATCTTTAGACTGTGTAAGTGTTTTAGTGCAAAGATTTTTGGCATACTAATTCACCCCCCCATCTTAGTATTCATCATATCTAAGTGCAGAGATACACGATTCTTGCCAGACCAAATGAGATAAGAGGATTGATTCCTGCATAATGTGTGTGTAGAAGGAAGGAACTTAAGCAGATATGCATTAGCTATTGAGTGTTATTATCAGATCATTGTAAAACCTGTTGATCTTTAACCACTTCAATAGTTGGAAAATCCCTTAACCGGGTAGCCTTAACCAGCTTGCTGTAAATCCTTTAACAGGGTGACTCAAACTCATTGAGTTCTTGAAATCCTCTAACAAGGTAACCTCTAACAGGGTTTAACCCTTAACCAGGTGATCTCTAACAGGATCGGTTCCTAGCAGAACCTGTTATAACAGTCTCTAACCGGACTAGGATCCTAACATAGCAGACTTCTAAAGAGTTCAAAAGCAGCTTGTGGGTATTCATCCCCACCGTGGTTTTTCCCAGTTGGGTTTCCACGTGAAAAATCTATGTGTCATGTGTAGTATTTTTCATGTGATAATTTAAGTGATTTGTGTCTGAAGGTAAATCATGTCGAGCTAGCTGTTATTATATTTCTGATGATAGATTACCTATTCATGCATAAGGGTGAAATGGAAGTGTAGTATTAAGTTGAGTGGAAAGCGAAGTGATTAACCGGTTAATGCTTGTCACAGTCATTCTTAGCTTTATCGGTTGCACTCTGTTTTAGACCGGTGTTACTGTCTATCAGACATTTGTAGTGTTTGCAGTCAAACCAGTTTGGGAAAAGTTTTTGTGCTTGTACTGATTCACCCCCCCCTCTCAGTATCGGTTTGGTACTTATTGTTCATCATTGAGTTATCAAATCTGTCAACAATGACCATGATGGTGTCGTGGCGACGCGAAGAAACCGACAACCCTACTATGAAATCCATGGAAATGATGACCCATTTCCAATCCGGTACCAATTTAGGCTATAAAAGCCCTACAGGATGCTGATGCTTAGCCTTAACCCACTGGCACTCCAAACACTTCTGTGTCTGTGAAAAGTGAACCTATATCTGTATCTAGAATACACAACACTTCAATTAAGTCATTAGATGTATGGTTAGTAAATTAATAATCAATGAATAATAAACCATTACAAAGCGACTCATTGCCTTCTAGTAGATGCGAGTTTAGATTGCTCTCAGATTGCTAAGCTATCCAGTGACTAGACAACACCTAAACGAAGGATTTTTAATCTATATGAGCATGGATTTAAGCTAGATATGCAAGATTAATCTAACATGATTTAAGCAATATATGAATATTTAAGCTAAATGATTTAAGCAATATGAAATAACTAATATGAAATATCTCAATGCAAATTCTCAATGAACCTAGAGCAAAAACATCATAATAACAATATATTCTCCAAGATTTTTCTAATGAGAGATCAGAGCCTGAATTTATAGAAAATTCAGAAAGAAACCAATGGCTAAGATCAAATGATGATGAGCGGTCAATATTTTCCAAGAGGAAGCACAATCCAGGTGAATTGATGTGATTGGATGCTTTTCTCGGTTTTAAAGGAAATTGAACTAAAATTAAGATAAAATCAGGAAAAAATTGATTTATTCTCTATTTCATTCAATTTTATTATTTAAATGTTTTAATTGCTTTCTTTGAGATTTTTTATCAATTTTTTATTTCTTTTTCAAGATTATCTCCAAATGATTTCTTTTCTCAAATTTTAATTCTTTTTTGTCAATTAATTCCTTTTTTTGATTTATTTCTTTTTTTGAAGATTTGATGACAAATTGATTTATTTAATTAAATATGCTAGGATATTTAATAAAATAAATAAGATAATTGTTTAAAATGATTCTTGGAATGATTTAATTAATTAAATAAATATTTAATTAATATTGGTTGATTAATTTTGCCATGTGACATTGATGATTTGAGAAATTAATTGTGTGCTCAAGATTTATTTAATTGCCTTTGGTGAGGACCTTGGTGATAGAATAGAGATTAGGGGCTCATGGTTTAGATGACAATTTTTAGGGTATTACAACTTTGACATAAAATCAACAATGTCACATTTCATGGCATCCCAATGATACATTTGTCTCAGATCTGCGTGCATCTTCTTGACACCAGGATGTGCTAAGTAAGTTGCACTATGGGCCTCAATCATGATCAAAGTACGAAGTCCATCCAATGGAGGTACATAGATCCACCCAAGATGTCGAAGAAGACCATCTTCCTCAAGGATATATTCAAAATATCTGCCTTCGAATGGTCTTCCAATCTCAGTCACAGCTCTAACCTCCTCATACCAAGTGTCATGTGGAAGAATCCAAAGGATTCTCTCTCTCAAATCCCCCAAGGGACAATGTTGAAACCTCATACTGTCTCCGACTCAAAGAATCCGCCACTACATTTTATTTCCCCTAAATATATTGAACCTCAAAATCATATTCATAGAGGAATTCCATCCATCTTTATTGTTGAGAATTCAAGTTTGGTTGCGTAAAAATATACTGCAAGCTACAGTGATCACCATGTAGCTCAAACCAATGCCCTAATAGGAAATGTTGCCACCTGACTAAAGCATGAACTACAACGGCCAACTCTAAGTCATGAGTAGGATAGTTTAGCTCATGGTCCTTGAGTTTGCGGGACTCATAGGCTATCACGCGGCCATCCTACATAAGCACTGCTCCTATGCGTTCTAGAGAGGCATCTGTACAAACCATGAAGTCTTTGGATGGATCAGGAACTGCCAAAATCGGTGCACTAACACAGAGTTCCTTTAGAGTATGAAAGGTTGCCTCACATTGCTTTGACTAAACAAATTTCTTCTATTTCCTCTAAAGAGAAGTGATCAAGTGAGCTATATGGGAAAAACTCTAAACAAAACGATGGTAGTATCTGGCGAAGCCCATAAAACTCCGAACCTCATAAACATTAGTTGGCATTGGTCAATCTACAATGGCTTGGATCTTAGAAGGATCCATGGATACACCTTCTTCTGAAACCACATGACCAAGATATTTCACCTCCGATTGGAAGAAATCAAACTTAGCCAAGTTGGCATAAGCTGATTCTCCCTTTAACACTGCAATACCTATCTCAAATGGTCCTCATGCTCCTCCATGGTTCTAGAGTAAATTAAAATATCATCCAAGAACACAAGGACAAACTGATCAAGATAGGTGTGGAAAACCCCATGCATGAGGCTCTTGAACACTAAAGGCGCATTTGTCAACCCAAATGGCACCACTGTGGACTCATAGTGACCATAACGAGTACAAAAGGTCATCCTATAAATGTCTACATCATGGATACGCAGCTAATGATACTCGGATTTCAGATCGATCTTAGAGAACACCTTGGATCCCTTTAACTGATCCAAGAGATCATCTATACAAGGCAATGGATACTGATTCTTGATGGTCACCTTATTCAACTGTCGGTAGTCAATGCATAACCGAAGGGAACCATCCATCTTCTTCACAAAGATAACTGGTACACCCCAAGGAGAAACACCAGGACAGATGAACCCCTTGGCCAACAATTCCTCAATCTGCAACTTCAACTCACTCAACTCCTGAGTGGTCTTCCAATATGGTGCTCTTGAAATAAGTTCCACTTCAGGAACTAAGTCAATGCAGAAGTCTATATCTCTCTTCAGAGGCATATCGGGAATGTCACTAGGTAACACATTGGTGTACTCCAGAAGAAGAGGGTGACTATCAAAAGCGACTTCCCAACTTTTCTCCTCATCCAAGTCCTCAAGAGAAACTACAAAAATCTGGCACCCCTGATGCATACACCACTTAAGCTGCATAGTGAAGATCATACAGAGAGATATCAGTCTATGAATCACAACTATCTCCACTTTCCTGCCATGGTCATCTAAAATCTCTATTGTCTTCTGACAACAGTCCATATTAGCACTTTGTGATGCTAACCAATCCATCCCCAACACAACTACATAAGACCCCAAAGGAATGACTCAAAGGTCAACTATGGTAGCAAAGGGTCCTAGGTCCAACTCACACCTTGGAATGAAGGAATTTACAACCACACGAGAACCAGTAGCCAACTCTACTTGCCACCTATTTGCTTGCCTAGCAGACGTGAGCCCACACTGATCCACAATGGAAGAAGCTATAAAGGAATCAAAAGCACTCGAATCAAATAGTACCTAAATAGATATAACACCCAACACACCTATGTTCTCAATAACGGTGCCCTGGTGCTCTGTCTGATGATTATCAACCGCTGCAAATACTCTGTGAGATTGGCTTTTATCCCCAACAGTGGGCTCAGAAGGAGAAGGTCTCCGAGTCCCTATCTAACAAGATCTTTGCGGATAATGAGAAGTTATGTGACCATACTAGCCACAAGAAAAACACTCCCCTTTGCCAAAACCTCTGCCCCCAAAAGGAACATCAAACTGCTGAAAACTACCCCTACTAGGGGCTTGAGAAACACTCTATGAAGACTGACTCAAAAAACTCTTCCTAGCTCGCTGCCAGTTCCTGTCCTTCCTGTACTAAGGATTACCCCCACGATGACCCTGAAAATGTTTATGCCAAGGTTGGAACTTCTAATGTTGCTGCTGTCGCTGACCACCCTTGGTGGGTGCCTGAAAAAATCCTAAAAGGTACAACTGACCACCTCTAGCCCCAGTTCCACCGGATGGTGCACTACCAATCCGAACCACAGTTTGTCCACCAAGTCCACGAGATAGATTTTGCGCCACAAGTCAAGCTTTTGCTACGAATAAATCTATAGATGTTGACTCAAACACCAAAACTCCTCCACTGATACGGTCATTCAGACCTCTAATAGAGTGTTGCACCATCATAGCCTCATCGTTCTCTATACCAACATATTGCTTGAGCTCATAAAATCAATGCTCATAATGCTCTACAGTCATCCCTATCTGGCGCAACTCATGGAACTCGTCTGCACGATGTTGCCTCCACTAAACTGAAAGGAAACGAGTCCTAAATCTCTCCAGAAATAACTCCCATGAAGTTGAACCTATGTCCACATTAATCTTCTGCTCCTCAAGTCTCCACCAGGTGGAAACAAAAGCTCTGAGATGCATGATGGTGCATCTTGCCTTGGTGTTGCTTCCATACAGATGCATGGCAAAACACCGATCCAAATCAATAAGCCAGGTCTTGGCCTCCAGTCCACTACTTGAACCATCAAATGTAGGAGGGTGGGATATCAACAAATCCCTCATGTGACCAACAGCTACAACCTCCTGATCAACTGTATTCTCTCTCCTCTTAGGGGACATCTCTCTATCTCTATCCACATGCTCAAACTGGTGAGATTACCCAAACTGCATATTATCATGCTGCTCAACCTTAGGTCTATGGCCTAAATGAGCCAGGACCTCCTGAAACATTTGACGCAACTCATCCCTCTTAGGAACCTATTGAACACTAGAATACTCACTATGTTGACTCACATCCCTCTACTCACTTAGGTGATCTGACTAATGTTGCTCTGCCTCAACACTCTCATGAGTATCCTGAGGTGAAGGATTCTAACGGGTAGCCCTACGACCATGTCCTCTACCCCTACCTTGACCATGACTACGATCGCGACCATGAACTTTACCCTTACGAGACATAATCCTAACAACAACACCACAAGAATAAAAGTTTAGATCTCTAGCAAGCATACTGACAAGAAATACACATGCTCTAAGTCTTAGCAATAGGTCTAGTTAGATGGGCTCATATGAAACCAGAGTACCCAGTGTTGAAACTTGGGCTCTAACACCAATTTGTAATGCCCTACCAAGAAACCCTTAAGGAATAAGCTAAAAACACTTGAAAAGAGGGCAACGCGTTTTTAAAAAAATAATATTGAACTAGATGCATTAAGATAAACATCACATTTAATTTGCACAAGCGGAAGACTTAACTTAAACTCCTAAAGGATTCCCAATGAAGATTACTCAATTAAACTAATTAAGAATAAGGTTGATTGATCTAACTCAAGGTAGAATGGTTACACCAAGAACATAGCATTAAAATTTCATAGGAGATTACAATAAGCATGCTTGAATACATACATCTATATTTATTTACATTACAATTCATTTAATCAATAATTCCATTCATACAAATAAAAGATCTATCACCTAGGTTACATCATAATTACATTGCATTTAAAACACCAAGTCTCATAAGAGTACATAATGATTAAATAAAAATTACATCTTGCCATGAAAGCATACATAAACATATGATACATTTGACTACATAAGGTCCAAGACATACAAAAATGCTCCAAGAAGAACAAAGAGGATCCAACAGGTACATGAGAAGATCAAATCCACGAGAACAAATGGAACACCTGCGAAGTTAACCCTCGAAAGAAAGGAACAAACACACAATGGAAAGTGGCACTACCACCCAACCATGTGGCCCATAAAGGAACCACCCCACTGTGCTAGGAGATAGTAATAAGACCCTCTAGAAAACCACAAAGAATGCACACATGGTCTAAACATTACATCGGGTAACCACATAAAACACACACACACAAATATGACTCCACAATCATACTCCAGGTAACATCAACAAGACTACATATCAGTGAACATAAGGGAAGAGTGTCATTGCATATCTTGGAATGGTTATAATGGAAGGCCTCCATAGGCCTTGGCCCCCATCCTGGGTTATCCTGGCAGCTTGGGAGTCTCATGCGGACCCAACAAACCTTTCGTGAGGACAAGGTGGTTGGTTTTGCCATTCCAGGCCTTCCCACTGCATCATGAGTTTGTATGAGCACTCAACCATGAGTGGGGTACAATTAATCTTAATTAGTACTTAAGCTACCCAAACCCCCTAATATATTATTAGGTTATCACTTAATTATCCAACTTTTGAGGGGATTATCCTCGCAGCCTCTTTGGGCCCGACCCCCACTCAGAAGCCACTCTTCCTTATGACATTACACAATCCCAAAAGAACTCCAAGGCAAAAAAAATAGCCAACCATACATAGGGAGTTAAAACACAACTGAATAAATACACTTGGTCATACAAACCCTTCCATCTAGGTTTAACCAACTGGAGATGTAATGCGGAGAATTCGGTCTACTCACAAGACAAGACCACAAAGGGAAAAAGTATGAAAAGGTCAAAATCAACATATACCCAATTTGACTTGCATGATGACTTGATTTAAGAAGCCATACCCACACACACACATGAAAATTTCCCCTTTAAATAAAATTAAGTCATTAAGTTCCCAAACCAAAAGACTAAAAACAAGATTCATTTGCAATATAATTTATAATTAATCAATAACACGTAAAACCAAACATATAAGAAACAAATCCATTTTTCACATTCGAATATAGATTTTATTTTTCTATCTAGTTCATATTGACCAAGTTTTACTATAATTTATAAATTCCAATTTAAATCAATCTCTTACAATAATTTCCCAAAAGCGATATTAACCTCCAATCCATATTTACTAACATCAATTAATAAATTCTAAAAACAAAACATACATACAGACATACATACATATATATATATATATATATATATATATATATATATATATATATATATATATATATATATATATATGTATGTATGTATGTATGTATGTATGTATGTATGTATGTATGTATGTATGTATGTATGTGTATATATGTATATATACATATATGTATATGTATGTATATGTATGTATATATGTATGTGTATATATATGTATGTATATGTATATGTGTGTGTGTATATATATATATATATATATATATATATATATATATTTGTGTATATATATGTGTGTGTGTGTGTGTGTGTGTGTGTATTTATATTGGTGGGCCCCACAAAGGAGTAGGAGGGTGTGGGTTTGTGGGGGTCCACGACTGTGGGTTTCCACAGTTAATAAAAAACGTCAAAAAAAATAAAAACAACAACAAATAAATGTTGAATAAATTTAGTAAATAAATTGAATGCTAATGCATTCAATAATATGAAATCAATGATCTGAAACAATGATTCAAAGACGAAATCTCTGATAAGAAATTGTAAAGAAGTTTTTCAATTCATCTAATTTCACAAACAATTTCTTTGCTCCCAAAATTGGGAAAATCTGGAAACCCCTATCCCAATCCCACAAATAGGAAAATAATGAATTGATCATATATTCATTAAATTAACTTGATATCCTTGAATACCCAACTAATAAAAAGGAATTTCTCAAAAAAACCAGTTCTTTCAACCAGACAAGGAAAGTGAAAGAAGAAAACAATAAGAGATGTTTTCACAGTCACACATTCTCACAAGATAAAAAATGAACAAAACAAGAGTTTTAAAATCCAATCTTATATGCTTTCCTGGAAGAAAAATTGAAGATGAATCCAATGGATGCACATACAACAAACCACACCAATCCTTCCAAATCTTTTCACCAAAATAAATCCTTTCAAAATGTCATCAACACCTCCAGGCAAAAACCCCCAATCAACAGTAGAGAGGAAATTTTCTCCAAAATGCCAGAACTCCATAATCTAGAAAAATCCCCCAATATAAAGAATGTTTACCTAAAATATCTTTTAGGGCAAAAATATTTTCCTAAAATTAATATTTGAATTTCTTTCCTCCGATTTAATAACATTTGTATTTTTAATTTAAAATTAAATTTCTTCACACACAAAAAAACCATCTGGATATTTAATTTTTAAAAGTTAAAATAACTTTTTACAAAAACACAAGACACAATATTAAATCCACTAGATGATATATATTAAACAATAAATCTAATAATCAAACTTGTATGATTGATTTATTTATTTTAACATATAAAGTTCCCATATTAATTTATCCTTAATTTAATTTATACATGACAATACACATTAATTATTAATTACCCTAAGGTATTAATAATTAATTTTACATGGGGCCTAGAATTGGGTGAAGACACGGCCACGGTGAAGAAGGTGATGCAGACAATTATCCATGAAGATTACCTGATGGGATTGGATTCATTTCTGGAATAGGCGGAGCCGGGTGTGGGGTTCGATGCCCGTGAAGGTGTGGAGGACAGAGCGCATGGCGACAATGTGGGTTTATTCCCATTCCTTCGGTGGGCAAAAGGAATATGTTGGTTCCATCGCACTCAAGAGGCCAGAAGGGGTTGGGATACCTTGAAAATGTATGTTGAAATCAAAGAATTGGATGATGTCATAGCACAGGCAAAGGTAGAGGTTGAGCGAGAGCAGAGATGGGTGTTGCGTCCTAGGCTGACAAGGTCGTTGGAGAACAAAGGAGCTAGGGTGGTGAGTTGCTTCTTTATGTTTTTAGGGGGGACGTGTCCCTTTTTGTGTGGTGTCTTTTTAGCCAGGGTTTAGAAGTTTTTGGATGTAATTGGGCGGGTTGGTGGTTGACTGGTCAAAGCTTTTTTGGTAGGAATGTTTTTAGTTAGCGGTGCTGCCTTTTTTGGCTTTTGATTTTGTTTTAAACATACTATGTGAACTTTATTTTTGGATATCAATAATACATAAATTATTACCGAGTAAAAAAATAAATTAATTTCACATAAAATAACACTAGAAGGATTTAATAAAGTCACAAAATGCATAACACACAAACTCATCTAAACAAAATAAAGACGACTCGCATACCAACATTGGAAAGGTTGACAAAAGATTGACAATGCTCACTATCAAGCAAGACCAGGGATTATATTTAAGGCCTGAAGACTATCTCCTTTACTTCCATCGAGTTAATTAGGTACGCTCAGACCTGTGGAGGCAGGTGGAGTCAGTACCTTATACTTGCAATTCCTACATCACCGAACAACATATATATACATATACATACATATATGTATATACATATATATAACACACACACACACACATATATATGTATGTATGTATATACATATATATATGTATATATATATACATATATATATATATGTATAGACATATATATACATACATACATCTATATACATACATATATATATACATATATATATATATATATATGTATGTATGTATGTATGTATGTATGTATACACACATATATATATGTATATATGTATACACACACACACACACATATATATATATACATGTATATATATATACATGTATGTATATATATACATACATGTATATATACATGTATGTATATATATATATACACATATATATATATACATGTATGTATATATATATAGATATATATGTATGTATATGTATATATATACATGTATGTATATGTATATATATATACATATGTATATATATACATATGTATATATATACATATGTATATATATACATATGTATATATATACATATGTATATATATACATATGTATATATATACATATGTATATATATACATATGTATATATATACATATGTATATATATACATATGTATATATATACATACATATATATATATATATATATATATACATGTGTGTGTGTGTGTGTGTGTGCACGCACACACACATATATTCAAACACGATAACCACACCGGTGAAGTAGAATCGTGATGTTCTGTGTCTCACTAAAGTGAGTGATGGAAAATCATCTCCTCACACCCCATACAGACTCCACACATACATGAAGACAAATACATAATGCAACCCATACATAAGGTAAATGTGTTAGTCCATGGTCAATAACACATAAATAAAGTTAACATCTAATCATCCATAATGAACTAATGCATAAACAACATTCACTGAATCACACATCAAAGCATACTAAATCCACCTTTCTTGGGTGGAGAGAGGACCCTCCAGATTGGTTACAACAATTGGGATTCCAGTGGGGGGTCCTAACAAGATTATCAGATACCTAGGGATACCCTTCTCTATCTCCCCTTCTCTAAAGGAAATGTGGATATGGGTTAGAGGTAAAATAGAAAAGAAATTAAATAAGTGAAACAATGGATATCTCTCGCTTGCTAGCAGAGTGCAAGTTTGTCAAAAGATTCTATCTTCATACATCATTTACTATTCATCTGTCTGGATGTTTTTTAACTATCAGATCCTTGATATCTAGAAAGTTATAAGGAAGTTCTTATGGTCTGATGGGAAAGGAAACAATAAGATGCATTTAGTTAAATAGGGTTGGTGTCATATTCAGAAGAGATTGGGAGGGCTCAGACTAAAGGATCCGAGACTCCAAGGGATTGCACTTGTTGCAAAATGGATCTTTCAGGCATTTGAAGGTAGTGAACCATGGAAAGTCTTGGTCAAAAGCAACATTATGGGGGATGTACCTAAGGGGGATAAATCTTGGAAGTCTTTACCCTTTTGTGACTTGGTGGCTGGAGGCTTCCCAATCTTAGTACAGGGTTCATGTGTCTTTAAATCTGTCTGGAGGGCCTGAGAAATAGTTAGACCATTCATCACCAATATTAGGGCCAACAACAATGATCACATTCATGGAGAGAGATCTATCTGGTGGAACCTTTTCCACTCCTCCAAACCTCTTGTGCTTACACAAGGTTGTTTTGCTAGAGCATGGGCTAACAAAGGTATTTGTCGCTTTAAAGACATTATTGATAGTGATATGCTTATGAGTTGGGAAGCACTTAGTGCTAAGTACGATCTTTCGGCTTCCCAAAAAAGAACTTATAATATGGTTAAAAATGTTGTGTTGTTCTTCAGTTGCCTAAAAATTGTAATGTGGATAATAACAAATTTATTGCTTATAAATGGAATAATGATATCCTTATTTCTAATATTAAGTCTATCATTGTTTATAATACTCTCTCTTATGATGAGTCTATTATCACTCATGCTAATACTTTGTGGTATGCATATTTATCTTTAAAGCAGTAGCAAAAAGTATTCACAGGATTATGGAACGATCATATTGTTCCTAAGAAAAAATGTTTTAAATGGTTGATGTTAATTAATAGGCTTCCTTTCAGGAAAGATCAATCCAATATTGATATGTGCAATATATGTAGAGTTCCTGAATCTGTTAGCCACATCTTCTTTGAGTGCATTATTGCTAAAGAAATCTGGTTGATGTTTGGTATTTCTATTCATAACCAAGTTAATATTATGGAAGTTCTTACTGGTTGCATCCATGGTTGGAAACAAGATACTAATCTATGTTGGCATATTCTTTCTACTAATATCTTATGGTACATTTGGAAAATTAGAAATAAAGATAAATTCCAAGGTAAAACTAGGGCCCTTACTGAGTCATTTCATGAACTCACTCTTCATTACATTATTTTGCAGGTCTCTATAACTATGAGGATAGAGAAGAACAATTTTTTGTGGTTTCTCAAAGATGGTCATGCTATTATGTTCATCTATGAGTTGGAGAATGGATTTGAATGAAGGAGGGTTGCAGGAGACCGCACCTCTTTTGCCATTGCAATGGAGAATCTTGGTGTTGAGATTCGGAAAGCCAGAAACCCAACAATGGAATAGATCCAGATGTTGACTCAACCACATGAGGGAAGGAAGACAATCTGGATGGAAGACCCTTTGGGGTGGACAACTTGGATGGAGCCCTGTCAGGATCATCTTCATGAGTGTTGAGATGTTGTTTGGTTCCTTTTGTTCGAACACAAACATTATCTATGTATACTCTTTTTTCTTGGACACATCATAGAATAGGCTATGTATAGGATAATGTTGTTTATAATGTGCATGCAGAACTGTTAGTAGTCATTGATTGGATCTATGTAGGTCTGGATTGTTGGTTTTGAGACATGACCTCACGTTACTGCTGAAGCTATACTTTTTGTAAGTTTACTCTCTATATTTAATATAAAAAAAAAAACACATCAAAGCATAGTCCATCATAGCATAATGCCTGAATAAAAACATCACCACATAGTGTATCCACAAAACCACTAAAAAGTCAACTATGGTCAAAATGAGTATCGAAAAAGTCTGATCAAGGGAGGGGTACTACATACCTGGAAAAAATGATGGCTTTGATCAATACAAAATAGTGAAAAATCATTGAGCTTTGCGTTGAGAACCGAAAGGGCAAGGTAAAAATGAAATCCAAAGCTTATAAAAATGGATTCAAAGGGACAAATGAGTCCTATTAAAACTAAAATTAGGAAACATAAATGTACCAAGGCGTGAGCAGTAAACACGTGCAAATCAGGTTCATGAACTTGATTTGTACTCAAATGTGCATTTCTAATTCATGAACCCGATTTGCACCTATTTAAGCATTCTAAGTGTTGTGTTGGGTTTAAATCCCGATAATACATTCGGATGACCAAAATTAAAACTAATTCTAAAAATGATCCTAGAGATGAATTAATCGCTCTAAATGAAAAATGAGCCCAAAGCTTATGGGCCACAATTTTGGACTAAAATTTTGGGGGCTATCCCAATTTTGTGCTTAGTTGAATTGGGATAACACACTTTAAAGAATGTTACAGATGCATTGATAAACCAATGGGTACGAAAACATTTAGGTGATACCTTAAGTTTATGGGCCTCATTTTTCCTTGTGATTAGGTAATGTTATTGATATTTCCTTTTCTCTTGCATAGTTTTTGAGAAGTGAGAGAATGATAGGAAAGGTGTATCCCCTTTAGTCCTGATGTTAAGATTATAAAAGGTGCAATTTTTTAACATAAAATATAATAACTCAATTCTTGACCAAAATAAATATTCTCAGTTGTTCAACACTACCTATAGGTTCCTATTTGTGTGAATCTCTTCAACTTAAAATAAAATAGGCCCAATTGTCCCATTGAATCATAAGTTATGGCCTATAAACATTTCTATAGAAAATGCATTTTTTTTTTTTTTTACGAATAAAATAGTTGTAAATGGGAGTTACACTTGTTGACCAACTTATGATGCATGTTGTGACACATCAAAAGGCATATTTGATTGGGGATGAATTTGGCACCATTTTTGGATGGTTTTATCTCATAGTTTTCTAATTACCATTTAATTGTTTGATGTATTCTATCTCCTATATATTAGGTGCTTGAGTTGGATGTTATGTGTAGAGTTTTTTAGATATTTTAAAACTATTAATATCCCTCTAAATCTCTAATTGGTGATACTCATGTGTATAGTAACTATGTCTAATGAATAACATGTCAAGATGATTTAGAGTGTGGAGTTTTTCTCTTGATAGGGTTTTCTCCATGTGCATCAATGCTATGACATATATTATTTATTTTATGTTTGAATGTGTTTTGTCTTTTTGTAATTGTTAAAAGATTAAAATTGATACAACACTCTCCTTAAATTATTAGTGTACGAAGCATTTTCACATACCTTGCTTCCTTTCAATATCCTTTTTGTATGCTTTTAATTCCTCATAACCCTTAGGTTAGGACTTGGTTATATGTGACACATAAATGAACAAGGAGGTTGTTTTCTTCTTTTGTATAGACTTTGGCCTATTTAACCACTCTATTTGGGGTTGATCCACATATTTGCATACAATTTTGCTTATAATTATCTTCCTTTTATCTTGGTAGGAGTCATCAAAAGGTTGATCATACCCCTAAGTAACTAGTTACTTTTGTGTTAAATAATCTAACCTCCATAGGCCTCCTCCACAACAAATTATTCTTCAAATTCTACATAATACTGCAACATCGTAAATTGTACTCCTTTAATCATGGAGTCCAATTTCACACTCTCCTAGCACTCATTTTATTTTTCCCATTCATCTATGTATTATAGGACCTTTTATTGATTTAAATTAATTTTTAATTCAATGTTATGAGTCCTATTTCACTTTAATACATAAACACTTTATTATCTGGGCCCTTATTATAAGTGTGCCCTTTATCTTATTTCAATTCATGCTTATACGGGTCCTATGTTATTTCAAAGTTAAATGCACCTTTTCCCCCATCTAGATATTTTAACTTTTCATATAAATTATATTTTTGGTATTAGGGCCCTATTATCTCGTGAACCTAAAATTTGGGCCTATTTTGTTGGGACAGTGTGTGAATTGCACATTATCTAATGCTTTTTGGCTGAAATTTTGTGATGATAATATGTCGGTCTTGCCATTTTTGGAACTATCCCCAATGTGAAAATTTAATAATTCTAAGTCGGCCAAAAGGTGATTTTACTTTGTGAGATCCCTATACAAGACATTTCCCCTAATTCATTTCATCATCTCTCATTATCATCTCATCATTATGTTATCATTCTAATTCCGAGAGCAACTAAAATTCAAGGAGCAACAAACTACATCAAGGCATCTTCTATTATGGTTCAATTATGATTTCATGGTGGATTTTATGATGATTCATCATGTTATTGCATCAACACATGGAGGACTTATCCTAAGAGCATTGCACCATTAATTGAAGGTATAATCATTTCAATCAAGCCTTCATACATTTCAATTTCAACTCTAACCTCTGACCTTTCAAGGCACACTTTCCATTTCAATTTCAATTCAATTATAGGGCTAATTCAAAACTTTGGGTTTGACCTAGGAAAACCCCTATCAACCTAACATCTCCTTTTGTGTGCAGATTTAGGTTCAGCTACAGGCTTTCGATAGAGATAAACAATGAAAAAGTGCTTAGGATCTAAAGACAAAGGACCTCTAAAAACTCATCAGAAAACACTTGGACAAGGGATTTGAGGTGAGATTGTCCTAGACAAGGGGGTTTGGGGTGTTGTTGTCCTTCAAGTTTAGTTTGAGATTTGACAAGGTGCTAGTGCAGTGTCTTAGGAGCCCAGTTCCAAATCTGTGTGCAAAAATTCATCAAAAATACATGGGTGTTTTGGGGGATCTTGTCCATCTAGTTTTAGTTCAATCTTTAGACATAAGTGAACCTTTGAGTCCTCATTCCATTTTTGTATATGTTTTGAAGTTTCTATTTTATATCAGATAGTTTTAGTAGTTGAAATGTTAATTCATGCATGTTTAGATCTTAGTAACTTTACATGAACTAAATCAATCAAATCAATTTTCAGGGTAATAAAGGAATAAAAGCCCCAAGGAATTGATTAATTCCCTTAGATAAGAGTTTAGTCAAGCATATTCCTCCTTTAGTGTCTTTGTATTCCAATGTCTAGCTGAGAGAGGTTTTTGGTTTTAGTCTTACTCATTCTCTTTTTCACCCATAAAAAAATACATAATAAATTTGATAATATAACCATTAGTATTAAAAACCTTCTAGTGAGAAACATTATCTAATATAGTAGGTTGGATTATAGGTTTTGCATAATCCTTGATTTCAAGTAAACCCTTAATTGAGTCAAATTAGGAACTAAGCATGGTCATCTTGTTAGCTTCAACATCTTGTGTTCTAGGAAAGCCTATAAGTTAAGGTTGTCAAAATATTTTAGTATATTTCACACTGAATGGTTGTGGGCCTTTCTAAGAGAGTTCATGATCACATATTGGAGACATTTCTTATTTTATGACTAATTCAAAATAACCATAAACTTGTAGGAGCTTCAGATCACACTTTTCAACACACTATAATTTGTGTACTAGTGCTTTATGTTTTCCACATTGTTGGTGCATTTGAAATATATCCTATATGATAAGTAATATTTCTCTCCATGAGAGGAGAGTAGAGAAGTATTTGCCCTAGCTCCAACTCTACACCTAGTGGGCCATCAAAATACAACTTACATACCCCAATACTATTAGATATTTATTTTAAGGTCTTAAAATAAAAGAGGCATCTTCACAAATCATACAAGTGCCCATACTAGTCTCATCAAAGGTGTAAAATATGTCTAAGTCCTAAAACTCAATTAAGTAGTTATCTAGCCACTCATTATGTGTACTTAATATTATTTGATTCATTAAAAAAGTGATAAGGGGTCTCTTCTTTAGCCACTAATTCATAATTGATATTAACATGATCATGTTCAAACTATACTTTTGTGTTCTATAGCCTAAAACTTATATTTATTTTTGGTTCTTAATATTAGGATTCAAGATTGAGACACATTTCCTAATAACAAGTTGAAGCATAGGCGTCTAATTCTTAATATTAGGATTCAAGATTGAGACACATTTCCTAATAACAAGTTGAAGCATAGGCGTCTAATAACTCTTGATGTATTGAATAGATTACCATGCAACAAGTTAATTGTTTATTAATATGTTCGTATGTCAAACCAAAGGCATCTACGTTACCCTCTTGGACATGATAGAGATATTGGTCCCTAAATCAATAATGCAATTATGCAACAATCCCTTGAGAATTAGAGTAAGGTCAGAAAGGAAGACGTTTATGCTTACCTACCTTTGTGTTAATTAATTATGGGACTATATGTTGCTTCCCTTGGAATATTTTTCTTCAAGGAATGGTGGCTATATCCATTGCTTTGTTCACTCTTATTTCTTAGAGGATTATTTCAATTGGTTAAGTTGCTTTGGCTTTGGGAAAATCTCTTGCAAAGAAACTTATTGTTTCCCTCCTCATTTAATTTACCACATTGAAGGGCATAGCTGATTATGCTTTGGTGCATAAGGCACCTATTGGTTTCTTAGGCTATTAGCCTAAGGATAAATTTAATTAGGTTTGTTTTAGTTAGGCACATTTTTTGTTTTCTTTGAAGTGACAAGACTACTTTGATTTCAAATTATAGATGCCACTTGTCCACTAGTTCTTGGCACATTAGCCTTTGACTATTCTTCCAAAGCTTCCTTCTTCATTCTTGTACAATAGTTTGTACGTGTTATGGGTATACTCAATTAAAATACCATCTTTTTTTTGGCATGTATCTTCTATTAGTCATAGTTGGCAAGAGATTGACTTGGTTTTGGTTACTCGTGTGAGGCAGATGGTTTAAGAGCATCCCTTGAACTTGTGCTCTTAAAGTTTCTTTCTTTCTTTCTTTCTTCCCACATATTTTATTGAATATTTCTCCTAGGATATAGGCTTGGAGCATGTTAATCAATGCATGAGTAGTACCATGGTATCCAATCAAAACAACCCATCCAAAATAACTTGCAACATAATGACCCGATCACAATAACCCAACACCAAAATATCCTGGGGTAATAATATCCCATATTCACAATAATCCCATGTTAAAATATTCGGGACCCAGAACAACCCAACATGTTCATTTCTTAATGATTTAGTTATAATATTCTTTTTGAATTTAATATTTTATGAGCAAGAAATCATCTATGGAAGACTAGTAGTCACTACCAATATCATCCATGGCCTTTTTAATAGGACCCATTATTTTCTTGAAGAGGTCATTGTTTAATTCCTCAAAACAGGCTCTTGTCAAAGGCTCCGAGAAGTCTATACCATCAAAGAGAGATTTAATCTCCACTCGGGCTTGATGCTGGTCTCAATGTTCTTTTGGCATGCTCACTCTCTCTTTTGAGTTTGCAATGAATGATTGATATGTTGAATACACTGACGAATTCTTCGCATTTGAGATCAAGAAACTTGCTGCATTAGCTTTCGTGCCTCAGATAGATGTAATTGATGCATTTGAAACACTTCTACAATCTCCTTATTATATAGAGCACGAGGACAATTATATCATAAGTTGCAGTAATGTCAATACCACCTACTAATTGAGTCACAACAAAAATATTAAGATTGAAGTCTTTCAAGTAGAATAAAAATATCATTTGAGAAGGAGGTCTAATCCCTTGGGTGATTTTGTTAAAGGTCTTATGAAACTTATTATTCAAATTTGTTAGGGTTTCTATTAAAGCTCTCCGAATAGTGATTATTTGTGCTAACACAAAGAGGCGATCACTTATTCCCTTGAACCTATTATGTAGTTTTTCCGCTTTGCATAGTTAGTGACACAAGCATGTTTGCATGATTGCTTGTTGCCCTTGATCTCATTCGTCTATCTAGGGGTTTGACTAAGGAGAACAAGCCCCTCACTTAGAGAGCTTCTCAAAGTTGTTTGTAAACACTAACAATCCATTTATTGTCAAATTAAATGTTGAGAAAGTGAGACCAAGTAGTTTTCTAGATCATTGAAGCCAACATGACAATTGCATACTAAAAAGGCCCTTTTCATGTATTGAGATCAATTATGTGTTGCACAATTGGCTTGGATCAATTCCATGCTAAGCTTTTATCCTAAATCAATGCAAAGGTTAGCTTGTTATGCCAAGAGGTGTTCTATAATAACATCATGAGAATTGAAAGATCGTGTACATAAAACCAAAAAGATTATGTCCTTATCCAATTATAATAGGCCTTAGATTATTATAATATAACAAGATAATAATAACATGTTAATAATAAAATTAAAAAATGAAGATAAGATAATAAGATGATAATATTTATTATAATATAATATTAATATAATAATATAATAATTATAAAATAAGAAAGTGAAGATAACATAAGATAATAGATGATAATATTATAATAAAAATATAGTAATGTATTAACAAAATAATAATCATATAATAATAAACATAATACTAATATATTAGTCTTTTTATTCACATAATGAATAAAATTTAATAATAAAATTTTAAGTATAAATGATAAATAAATAATCCATCTTCATTATTCATTTACAATCCTTACTCACACTAGATTTGAACTTATGACATCTCTTAAGAACACAAATTCTCCACCACTAAACCAATTTAAACTGCTATAAAATATTTTTTTAAAATATAATAAATTATTACCGTAGAACTCTTTATTTAAGAGAGATGTTCAAAACTCGCAAGGCTCCAATCTGTGAAGGCACCCTACAATATGTGGTGATAAAAATCAATGGAATAACTACTTCAAATGTTAAAGCACAGACGTGGCCATCAATGAGGCCCCAGAAAATCAAAGACAAAGTGGTTAAGAGGCGGCATGGGCTGATTGATTGAGAGTTCTAAGAAGAAATGATGGCATTGAACCTGTCTTCCTCAGCTGGTTTAGCTTCCCTCTCATCTCCACAACGCTTGGTGGGGTTGAAGGCAGGTATACAGTCATCATTTCCTCTCTTCTTTAAAATTACCAATTATATTCGTCATAACTTGATGCAATTGGGCTGTCATTTCAATTTAAGTTTACCTTGGCAGTTGGTCACACAGATCCTATCCTTGTCTAGTAAACATATAATTGCTTTTTTTTATTGTAGTGGCCTTTCTTGTTTTCTAGTAGACAAATTCTTCGGTGTTCGGAAGCATTACTGCATTAGTTATCCTATTCCTTAATGGTATCAATTGTTTCAATTCCAGAACCATCTGAAATTACGCATAGCTTGAATAACTGATAATGGCCAATGAATTACCACTTGGTCCTACACCCATGCAAATGCAAAATGTAAATGCTGTGCTGTTTAATTTTTAAGTTGAGCCGGTGAGGCTCAGGGTTCAAATGCTAATCCAATCACTTTAATATGCTTGAGTTTTTTTGTATTGGGAGAATAAGCATTCTGTTAATTTTGTAGTCTATTAAGAATCATCACCTTCTTTTGACTTAGTGCCTGAGGACTGGGTATCCATTTGCCAAATTTGTTTGCCACTTGAAACTTACCTCATCCCTTATGGTGTTAGGCATTTGCACTAAAAAGAATTGATCCCTGATGAACTCTTTATGAACCAAGAATTCTCACCAATAAACCAATGGCCACTTGACAGCCAGAGGATTTCCATAATAGAGAATACTCTGACATAGCCAGAGGCCATATGGCATTGTTAAGCCAAGAATTAGACCTTGCCAGAGGACAAATCACTCAGCTCTGCAAACTGTAAAAACTCGGAGTCTCACCTCTGGATATGTGGCAAGAGGATTTTTCCTATTCAACTGAGTATTACTCAAGATATTAACCATATGGAGAACTCTCAGACTTTTCCATGCCATCTTATCATGTTAGCAACCATAGTAACCGCGTCCCAAGAAAAATGAAAGATGACAGGAAAAAAGAGAGTTAAAGTTCAGTAACAGAAATAAATAAGCTGGAAATGGGGGAAAAATGACAAGTATCACAAAGTAAAACGTTTTTATGTTTATCCCTTTTTAACTTATATTCCAACAATAAACTCTGTCTACTGGATTAAAGCTCCAAATTGGATCTCCCTTGCCATTTACCATCGCCATTTGATTTTCCTTTGAATTTGTAGAGGCCATCTGTTGACTTTTAGTGTTTGTTTGTCTTTCAAAGGTGTGCCTCCCCACTTTCCATTTGATAATCAATATATTCTTTTCCCAATCCTATATCACATGTGACCAATTTGCCTATCCCTCTAACACATGACAAGCAACCAATTAAAGAGGAATGGAAGTTAGAACACATTTTACCTATTCAATCCGCTACAGAGGGGAAATGATAAATATTTATTCCTATTCATGGTGAAGACTAGAGTACAAACATGACTAATCCTATTGCAGCAATCGTTGATAGGCATAATTTGGTGTTTATTATTGACATCTTGTAGGGAGTTGAGATGCTAGTTCATGGTTCCAACTAGCCATACTACATCATGGTACGCAATATTGTGTTGTGGTCGTGCCACCAATGCTCCACTTGAAGAGAATTAAACATAGCGTTGTTTATATTTGAAGAGATTAAAAGAGCCATTGTCCAAGCTGGTTGTGGTTACTCACTCTGAAGAAATTTAAATCTGTGGTATCTAGTTGATCTCACAACAATGTCTGGGCTTTCAATGCTATCCCAATCTACAATAAGAGGGCATCACTAAAATAGATCCCATCTATCATCATGGGCTGCATAATTTTAAACTACAATGTGATTAATGCAGCACATTATTTGACAAAATAAAACAAAATCCAGCTTCCATTTATTTCACATGTATAATAGTGAGAAGGAAAGTTTCTAAATAAAGGATACAAGTTTACTGAAACATGCTGTTAGCAACCATTCTATGATTACCTACACCCAAGAACAAAATACAAGGCTACGTTTAAAACAAGTGGAGACTATTGCTAAACCATGCATTGTTTATTTGTGCCCCTTAAACTTTATCGTCAAGGCATCACTAATTTGGGACTGCAGCCCATTGCATCTCTATTGCCTAACCTTAAAAGAATATTTCAATAAATGCATAAACAATTTTTCACACGCAACTTATCAATTATTTTCTTAGATATCCCTTTTAGGCCAGTTTGGCAAATTGTGCCACCACTCTTAAGGAATCGTGGCTAAATCATACCAACATCCTTCATGTGACTGTTAATTTAATCTTATTACCATCTCTTATGAGACTACTGGCTAAATATTATATACATCACCTCTATCATCTCTTACAGGATCATTGGCAAAAAAAATTCATTGTCGTTGTCACCATCCCTAATGGTACTGTTGGCTAAACGATTTCATCACGTCATCATCACTTAAAGGACTGCTCTCTAATTAAGTCATCATCTCTTCCACCATTTCTTATGGGGCTTTTGGCTAAATAATATATCATCTTGTCCACCTTCCCTCGCAATATTATTCTCTAAATAAATCATCTCTTCCCCCTTCCTTTGCAATATTGTTGGCCAAATACTTTCATCATCTTTGCCATCATCATTTATAGGACCACTGGCTAAATAACTCATCATCTTTGCCACAATCATTTATGAGACTGTTGTCTCACATAGCATTCAAGCACCACCACCACTCCTTATGTGACTGTTGGCGAAATGTGCATCTTAGTGGCCACCATCCTCTAACTCATTGTTTATTCAAAAACTATGGTACTGCTGGTTCCTCATTTCAAAATGAATGTATGGTATACTTAAAACCTATAGAGCTGATGGTCCCTCAAAGTTAAAGAAATCAGTTAACACTGAGAACAGAATTAGCTTTTTGAGACAGATACTATTGTGAAAATTCAACATCAGTAAACAAGGGTTAACGTTGCAAAAATTGGTTGAAAGCAGCAATATAGCTCGAAAAAGCAACTGATTCATCTTGGATTTCAGTCAACGCAACAAGATATAGCATTCATATCAGTCAATACTTAAAAGCCATTGCTTTTATACAAGTCAACGCTGCTGCAAGTTAATTAACAGGCTTAACGTTAATATGTTTGTTTTTATCTTCCTTTTTTCTTCCCTCTGTTTTTTCTTCCCTATGTCACGAATTACAGAGGGAGAGAAAAAAAATGTTCAAATTGACCTATAAAAATACACAGTTAATTTGGTCAAATAACCTGGCATTATGTAGTTGGGTCCAGTCTAATCAGCCTTTGAATAAAATAGTTGAAAATTTAATGCTGGTCAGTTAGAGAGAGAAAAGAAGTGGTTTGAAATTAGGTTTTATACTTTATCAAATTTGAATTAGAAAATAAGGTTGTAATCAGAGTTACGAGACTCTGACTCACCTTGGACTCGACAAGCATGTTTCGGGCTAGAATTGGACTCGGCAAAGTAAAAAACCCAAGAAATTCAAAGATTTTTAAGAATTTAAAACTTGTTTCATTGACCTTTTTATTAAATTAACTTTGGAGACACAATAACATCATCAAATAGGAGCTAATTCGATCATGTACACAAGTATACATCAATCACATAAGTATAAATGTAAATTGTAGCTGAAGGAAATAGCACACTTAGGTATATAAAATTTGTCAAATGTATAGCAAAACTCATGGAATATGATATTGTAATGTCCCCTTCCTAATTTGCCTTAGAATTTGCCCTAAAAATCACAATTGCAACAAAATAGGGTTAGGGTTACATTTTACCAAATAAATCTTCTCTCAACAATACAATCCTGAGATTGGATCCTCCAATCACAAAATGACAACATATGCAAATATACATATATATATACTTAATCGTTAGGGTTAGGCAAATCAATCATAATCATAGATTACTAATAATACTACTAAGCACATTAGAGTTTGGAGGAAGAGACATGATGGGTCCACCTGAAGCCATTTCTACACCAAGCCCAAGGAGATGTCTACCACAACCCTCTTGCTTGCTTGGTGGCTTGTACTTGCTTTCCCCATTCATGTCTCATGTTCTTGAAGACACATGCCCTCTTGTAGGATCAAGGGGAGGTTGTAAGGGGGTTACTTGATTTTGTAAATACCCTCTTTGTCCTAGGCCACAATGGTTCTACTAGGACGACTTCCTTACGAGTCCGCTTGCCACCCATCTCTTACTCCTCAGGCCTGTTGTGACCTTTTTCACACATCACCCCATTGCAAATGGAGACCCTCTCTTTTCCTACTTTCTAGGGTTTTTGTTAGTGTCCCATGGCCTTCCGCTTCAGTTTTGCCAAGTCTTGCTCAGTTTTGAATGGTTTGAGTCCTAGAGATTGAAAGCTAGTCTTTGCAAACCAAGTAATACCAGAGCCTGGATACTGTCAGAGTGCCTAGAAAGGCCAAAGGACGAAGATCGCAATTGATTTGGACGAATTTGAACAACTTTCTATTTTTAGAAAGTTTGCTTTTTTGCTTTTTCCTATTTTTTAGAAAGTTTCGTTTTTGGCATTTTTAGCCCAATCCCTAGTATGGCTATTTTTAGAAAGTTTTCCCTATTTTTTAGGGATGTCTTCTTTTTGCTTTTTCAGAGTGGGGACCTAGGGTTTGCACTAATACCACTGACCTGCTTCGACCGTGATCCAAAATTTCCAAGTTTTGACCTAAAAAGCTAGTTTCCTACATTTTAGGGGTCATGATGCTTCAGATGGTTTGCCTGAGTGTGGATTTGAAATTTCAAGTCAATCTGGTTAAAATTGGTTAAATTGTGAAATTTTGAAATTTTCCAAAAATTTTCCTAAGTCTGGCTAATAGATGATGTTGAGTGTTATGACAGGTGATGAAAAATCCGCCCAAGATGTTAGCAATGGAGGTGCCTTCAAAGTCCACCATGCTTGAAGTTAAAGGCTTCAAACTTTGCCTTATGATGGGGATGATCAAAAGTCCGCCATGGGGATGATCAAAAGTCCGCCTTAGGAGTGGTCTCAAAAGTCCGCCCTCCTTGGTGGAGAGGTCATAAAACTCCGCCCTATGGGATGAAGGTAGTCAAAAGTCCGCCCAAACATGATGATATAGAAAGCTCCAAAGTCCGCCCTAGGAGATGCTTTAGAAGTCTGCCCTTGGGAGTGGTCTCAAAACTCTGCCCTCCTTGATACCTTCAAAAGTCCACCTTGAAGAGAGAGCTCCAAAGTCCACCCTAGGAGATGCTTTAGAAGTCCGCCCTTGGGAGTGGTCTCAAAACTCTGCCCTCGATACCTTCAAAAGTCTGCCTTGAAGAGAGAGCTCTAAACTCCGCCCTAATGGAGAAATAGTTAAAGTCCGCCATGCATTGGAGGTAGTCAAAACTCCGCCCTATGTTGATGGCCAACACTCAAAAGTCCACCCTGCCTAAAGGATAGCCAAAAGTCCGCCCAAACTTGATGGTAAAGATGGTAAGGTCATCAAAAGTCTGACATGCATGGTAAGAGGAAGGAAGTCCGCCCATGAAGAGAGCTCCAAATCGCTCTAGGAGATGCATCAAAGTCCGCCATGATAGGATAAAAAGGGTGAAGGCAAGCAAGCATAAAGTTGAAGGCTTAAAACTCTGCCCTACTCTTGGAAGCCAAACAAAGTCAACAAGAAGCTAAGTGATGTCATCAAATCTTCCTAAAATTCGAACTTCTAATCAATTTAGAAAGTTGAAAAAAGAGATTTGCAAAGATCAACGAGCTGGGAAATCAAAATGGAAACTCGAAATTGAAATTAGAAAGAACATATTTGCAAATTGAGGTGATTTTCAGACTGAGTTCCAAATTAGAAACCTTTTGGAAGATGCTAATTTATAAGCCTAGTTCGAATTTATGGACTAAATTCAATTTAGAAACTTGCACAAGTAGAAGATTTTCGAACTCAAAGAGACGACAACATAACTCGAAATTGGATGAGAAACTTTCCCAAGATTTAAGTTGAATTTAGAAACATGAGTTGGATGGTTTTTACGTGTTTCTAATTATGAAATCAACTTCATTACAAATGCATCCCTTGTTTCTTCATTCTTACACCAAGAAGTTCGAATTCTCTTAGCAAGCTGAGGAAAACGTTGAGAAGTATTTTTGCAGATTGAAGTTCATTTGGAAAAAAAAAATCGTGATATTGCTTGCAGTTAAGTGAGCTTCTTGTCAAAGAATCTGCAGATTTTGGAGTGGAATCAGCTGGTAGAAGGCAGAATTATTAATTTTTCTGAGTTTTGTTAAAAACTCCTAGCCTTATTCTCATTCATTCGAATGTGAAGTTGAATTTAAAATGCAGATTTATTGCATCCTCTGAGTTTTCCATAGTCATTGAAAGTGATTTTTGGTGGATCTATTCAAATATTTTAGTGAAGAAAAATCATTTTATTGACTAAGTAGAAGGAGAGTTTTTGAAGTTATAACACGTGGTGTTGGATTGCAATCATAATAATCCTTATGATTGAAGTGTTTACATGTGAAAATCCATTTTTATGGCTAAGTATGAAAATAAAATAAAATCTCCAAATACTTAGCCATTCGCAGCCTCGATTTTCTTCAATTCGCAAACCGATTGCTAACTTAAGCTTCATGTTTGTTTGCAGATTTTGAGCACGATGAAATTTCAAGTGGACAAGGACGCTCCTCCCGAGTCAAGGATGACTTCAAAATGGAAGAATGTTAGTGACACTAACCTCGGGCACATCAATCTGAGGGAGTTCAAGAAGTAGATGTTTGGTTTGGACAACCTCGTGCCTACCATCACTGCGCGAAAGATGATGAAGTGGCATCGTGCATGCTGCCGGTTTTCTCCCTACCATGCAGTGCACTGAGTTAGTAGCTGAATGTGCTAGGCATTACAACCCCGCTAGTAGAGATTTTGTCGCACCAGATGGGAGAATATTGGCAAACATCAACAATGAGGCCATTAGGGAAGCCTTTAGAATTCCAGAGTATCACAATGCCGTGTACGTAACCAAGGATGAAGCTGATCGCATGTATTAGGATCATCTGGAGGAGTATGACGCCATCATCAATCATTCCTTGCTGGACAAGCCAAGGAAAGGTGCCTCCAAACTTCAGAGGAAGAGCTTGGTGAGAGCATACTTCAAGGAAGATATTGGAGATATGATCGTCCTGCTGAACAGAATAATGGGGAATCCTCAAGGTGCTCCATTCGAGCCCTGGATGTATTATTTTATAAATGAAATAATGAATGGAGTGAAGATGATAGACTGGACTCGAATGATAAGTGATAACTTGGATAGCCAATTTGAAGAATCTGGAAGCGAATAGGACCTTCTTCATGAGTTCGTACCTGTTCTATTCCCTGGCTAGAACCTACAGATACAGAGGTCTCACCTGCAGAGGGGAAGTGGGAAACAAAGAAAATCAGTTTCTCGTCTATGATTGTTATCCCTAGCTTCACATGGAAGAAAAATTCCATTTCAAGAGGGTGAATGACACATTTCTCATGCACATCACACGGACGTTGCAAGGTGGACTACATCAGAGACTCTCTCAAGAGTCTATGGACTTTATCAATAGATTTGGATATTGGTATATCCAATACCCGAAGTTCACTTACATTAGAATTCAGGGGTTTACCGGATCTCCCTATAAGCTTCTAGCTTACCCTACCAACCGAGTTGTGCTACTCGAGGTTGTGAGGCAATTGGAGGGATATATGGCAATTCAAAGAGATAAGCAAAAGAAGGCGGGAACCTCCTCTCTCACGATTGGGAATGGACTGGAGACGTGTCCGTCATCACAAGCCGTTGCCATTGCTGAGAAGGAGCTAGCTTGGTACCCTTTTTATCAGCACAAGACGAGAAAGAATTTTGATCCGTTCCACAAAATAAAAAGGGTCGAAGGGATGACATTTGAGCACAGATGTAACATGCTGGAAATTTTGAAAGAAATTTAAATTTAAATAATCTAACCGTTGCAAAAGAATAGCCGTTAACATAAGCATAGCGAGATGGATATATTTGTTTTTTTATATTTAAAACAAGAACACGAATAACGATAACAGAAGATTAAGTACATTGAACTAAAAATTAAGCATACATGCAAAAATAAGAACTAATTAACTTGCATGAAATAAAAGAGAGATACGGTTTAGAGAGTACTTTTCAACTGATGCTAATTTCTGAACTTCAACCTCTGTCAGGATATTGGTGAGGAGGGAAAGTATCATTAGGGCGCTTTTCCACCCAACCACGGACTATCTAGTCCCCTGTGCCATGTCCAGCTGGCCCGACCCTTCGCAGGAAGGTAAAGGAATACGAGAACTCAATGCCATCTGAGACTTGGTGTTAGGACCTACGCACTTAGTCGGTCATACACTAAGGGTAACTCCCTACTAGTATGACGCTCTGACTAAGGTTGTATCTAGTGCTAAAGATCAGACTAGTGCATGCATTACGTAGCACCACCTTGGCCAAGGTTTTACATTGTAAGCACGAGTCTTTGCGCTATCAATGATCTCACCCTTCTCGGCAATAAGTCTAGGTTTAGGGAATTCAACTGAACTCAAAAAGGGAAAATAGGGCCTGGTGATCTCAATTGAATAGTGTATTTGACATTGCTGATCAGTGGTTCGGGTTTAAGCAAAAACTGAGTAAGCTCGATTATGATGGCAGCAGTCTTTTAAACATGAGACTATGCAAGTTTCCGATTCTAAAATTGAGGGACACCGCTGGTATAATTGTTTTCAGCTTATTACGCAGTTTAAGGTTTCAACAACCATATATTATACACATACCGGTATGAAGTGTTATACCTTCATGCTTACATACACACCACACCCAGGTATATGCACTTACCTATACAAGTTGTATATATACGCAAGTATGTTTATAACACTACACCTACCCTTACTTAATAGGTTTGAAGAAACAAGATACAAAATGACAGCCCGCCCCCTTTATCTTAAAAACTGAAATAGAAAGAACTGCTCCTTTCAAGAGGCTGATACTTTAACCTTTTTATTTTTATTTTTGAAAAGAGTTAAATACATTCAGTCGCTTATATCTATACATACACATACATATACATCTTTTAAGTGCTGTGATATACATGTGTGTATATATATAAGTATAAATCTGTACGAGTCTGGGATATGATAGAAAGCAGAAACAAATACATAGGTTCAGACTTTCTACCAAACTTCCTACTAAAATATAGTGCAGAATTTTCTCTATCTATGATACAGGAAAACAAGGCAAGACACATTTTCCTTCCTCTTTCAATTA